>NC_064285.1:45381697-45681697 GCF_019186545.1 Solanum stenotomum | reverse complement strand
AAACCTTCACTCTCTGATTGTGGACTGCACCCTTAAGTTCAAGCAAAATTGGGTCACTGTCTTGCTTTTCCTCAACCTAGACTACCAAAGAAGATTTTGCCCCATTCTTAACTGTTACACCACCATCTGATATGCTCATAAGACGAACTCCTAGGCGACTAAGTCTGTGAACATCCTTTGCTAGCTCTTTTCTTTCTTCCTCAACATGTGCTACACTACCCATAGATAATCTGCTAAGAGCATCTGCTACTACATTCGCTTTACCCGGATGGTAATGCACACTCATATCATAATCTTTGAGGAACTCATACCACCTTCTCTGACGAAGATTAAACTCTTTCTGGGTGAATACATACTGCAGACTCTTATGGTCTGTGAACACATCAACATGAACACCATACAAGTAGTGTCTCCAAATTTTGATTGCAAACAACATTACTGCAAGGTCAAGGTCATGAGTCGGATAATTCTTCTCATGTACCTTAAGCTGTCTAGAAGAATAAGCTATAACCTTACCTTGCTGCATCAACACAGAACCTAGGCCGACCCTGGATGCATCACAATAGATCACATAACCATTTGAACCCTCTGGTAGAGTCAAGCCAAGACCTGTAGTCAACCTAGTTTCAGTTCTGCAAAGCTTTTCTCACAATCATCTGACCACTGAAACTTAACCTTTTTTTTGAGTCAACCTAGTCAATGGTGAGGCTATGGATGCAAAATCTTTCCACGAACTATCTGTAATAGCCCGCTAGACCCAAGAAACTTCTGATATTTGTAGCAGAGGTAGGTCTGGGCCATTGTTTCACTGCTTCTATCTTCTAGGAATCTACTCGAATTCCTTCTATAGACAGAATATGCTAAAGGAAAGCAACTGATTGTAACCAAAACTCGCACTTGTTAAATTTTGCAAATAACTGGTGATCTTTGAGAGTTTGCAGAATTCTTAGATGACTCGCATGTTGTTCCTCATTCCTAGAGTAAATGAGGATATCATCAATAAAGACGATAACGAACAAGTCCAAGTATTGCTTGAACACTCTATTCAACAATTCCATGAAAGTTGAAGGAGCATTGGTTAGTCCAAATGACACGACTACAAATTCATAATGACCATACCGAGTTCTGAAGGCTGTCTTTGGAATGTCACTATCTCTGACTTTAAGCTGATGATAGCCTGATTTAAGGTCTATCTTTGAGAAATGACTACCACCCTGAAGTTGGTCAAACAAGTCATCAATCCTGGGGATGAGATACTTATTCTTGATTGTGACCTTGTTCAACTACCTATAGTAAATGCACATTCTAATAGAACCATTTTTCTTCTTTACGAACAGCACTGGTGCACCCCATGGCGAAATACTAGATCTGATGAAGCCCTTATCTAAAAGGTCTTTCAACTGCTCTTTTAATTCCTTAAGCTCTGTTGGAGCCATTCTCCAAGGAGGAATAGGGATAGGCTGGGTATCTAGAAGCAGATCAATCCCAAAGTCGATTTCCCTTTTGGGAGGAACACTGGGAAGATCATCTGGAAACACTTCTGGAAACTCATTGACTACAGGGATTGACTCAAAAGTTGGGGATTCGGAATTAGAATCCTTAATCTGAACTAGATGATAGAGATAACCCTTAGAGATCATCTTTCTGGCCTTAAGGTAAGAAATGAATCGATATATAAGCACTAAGCTACTACCCTTCCATTCTAAGAGGTTCATCTGGAAACTGAAAACGAACAATCCTAGTTCTGCAATCGACTGAGGAATAACAGGAATGTAACCAATCCATGCCTAGAATGACATCAAAGTCTACCATTTCTAATTCTACAAGATCTGGTGAGGTGACTTTCTGAGAGACTATGACAGGGCAATTTCTATATACCCATCTAGCCATAACTGGGTCACCGACTGGAGTTGAGATTGAGAATGGTTCTGAACGAGTTTTTGGGCTAACACTGAATTGTACAACTATATAAGGAGTAACACAAGAACAAGTAGCCCCTGGATCTAACAATGCATAAACATCAAGATCAAAGAATCGTAACGAACCAGTGACTACATCAGAAGAATCTTCCTGATATTGACGAGCCTGAAGAGCATAGATCCTATTTTGGCATTGTCCGCCACCTATACTAGATGAGTTACCCTATTGAGTCGGGCAACTTGCTGGTGCTGCTGAAGTTGTAGATTAAGCGCTACCATTATTTCCTCCTTGACCCTGTCTAGAAGGACAATCCTTCAATCTATGACCAGATTGACCACACCCAAAGCATCCTTCCTTACCTACAAGCCACTAGCCCGGATTGTTCTTACTACATTTCGGGCAAGTTGGGTAAGTTTTGGTGCCTAAACACTACCCTGAGACTTTGAGCTTGACGCCCTACCTTTCTGATCATTACGGAACTTGGGGGATGGAACACTAGCTGAATAAAGGGCTGGAGTCGAAGACTTCTGTTGAAACTGTGAGTGATTTCCACCACCCAATTTCTATTGGGAATACTCGTAGTTACTTGTTCTTTATTTCTTAGTCTCCTTAGTCTGTTCCCTAAGCCTATCATCCTCAACCTGTTGAGCGTGAGTCGTGATCCTAGAGATGTTCATGTCTCCCAACAACATAACATCCCTGCACTGTTTTCACTAAGTCTGACACTCCATACAGAAACTTATTCATCTGAGCCTTGGAATCAGCAACCATGTAAGTAGCATACCTGGAGGGTTGGTTAATCTTGAGCCCATACTCTTTGACAGTCATGTTACCCTGCCTTAAGTTCATAAATTCCTGGGCGCTTGCTTTCTCAACTCTATGGGGAAAAACTTGTTCAGAAAGGCTTCGCTGAAACAATCCCAAGTAATAGGAGCTGCATTTGTACCCCTATTCTCCTTCCATTGAGTATACCAGATATGAACCACATCCTTAAGTTGATAAGATGCTAAATTAACCCGATCATTCCCAGTTACCTGCATCACTTCAAAGATCTTCTTGACCTCATCAATGAAGTTTTGGGGATCTTCTCCAACTTGCAATCCTAAGAACTCTGTCGGATTCATCCTAACAAAGTCTTGCACCTTGGCTGTAGCTCACCCAACATTGGCATTTACCGAAACTGGAGCACGGTGATTGTTCTAGTTGCCCACACTCTGAGCCAATATTCGACAATTCTTGATCAGGGACTAGAGGAGTTGCGTATGCATTCCTGGCATTCGTATTCCTGGCGTTAGCTCAACAAGGAGGCATGATCACTGAAACGTAGAACGTCGAGTTACAATGGAATTTAGCTCATACCTTACGCACGAAAAGAATAACAAGAAAATGAAGACTTTCTAAAAAACTTTTTAGCCTCCCCCTCATTAGATGTGGTGCACGTTACACCCATGAAAAAGACTCTACTTAGTGTGGCTTTTCAAATATCCTAGGACACTTAAACCTAATGCTCTGATACCAAGTTTGTCATGCCCCGAGACAACCCCTGAGACGCGGACACGGGACCTAGGACCACAAGTAATCGCAAGCTAACCCTGCCGACATGATCATGAGCATACTAAAGATAATAAATTGATACGGAAGCTAAATCATAAATAACATGAAAATATAGGGATTACCCATATAATATAACTCAGATAAATGATAACTGATGAGTTTAATACATAGAAGATATCAACTCAATACTAAGCTGAATCTATCTATGTCTGAAAATAGCCTCTAACTGACAAGAAATGTTGGGACAAGACCCAGCTAAGTTTAGCAAAATTGAAACTAAAAGACTAAAAATACTAAAGAGAAACTCATGACTATTGTCCTCGGAGAATGATGACTCACTACTGTTTTTGCTGAATTGGAGATTGTGAACCGATCTAAGCGTGATCTGGATGCTGAGAACCTGAACCTACATCACGAGAAGATGTAGCGCACGTATTCTTCAGTACTTGAAAGGTATTAAGCATGCAGGATAGAGTAAAGCTGAAATAACAAATAACTGAACAAAGCAATAAAGAAATGAAATAATCTGAACATGATATAGATACTGAGCTAACTAAATGCAATGACCAAATTTATAACATGCTGAGACTAAATATTGACTATACTTAAATATGGTCAATGCAATAGAGTCTGATTGAACTGTGGGAGCTACTAATAACCGACAATAAAACCACATGAGCTAAATGTGGAGTTCGATGTATACGCCCCATCGAGAGGACCCAATATACCCTGCCAGGGGTATAGAGGCATGCTGGCGTGATCACTTAAATGATGCCCACAGAGGGGACTTACAACCCATATGGCTAGTAGTTCTGGGACTATTTGGGTACGCTGAACCCTAGTCCAACTCAGTATTATGCTACTCCTAATGAATTAAGTAATTAACACATTATGACTGAATTTATGTAAGTAACTGGATAGATCAAACTAAACATGCAAACTGAGAATGCAACAATTAAACTGATATTGATGCATTAATAACTGAGGCATGTATAACTGAATAACTGAAATATATGACCTATCATGTGTAATTCAAGAACTAAAGAAATACATAGCTAGGGTTCTAGAATTCATGCGAGAAATGATGTAATAACATGATAATCTGATTTGGAACATTAAATAACTAATTCATGATGATCTGCTGTAATTCTAGAAACTTTAGGTCTATTGATAATAAGGGAATCAAGAAACTGACTTAAACTAGAGACCTAATGGGTTAAAGGAATCCACTAGTGAAATCCAACATACCTGGTGACGAATGCAACGGAGAAATCTTTTGATTTCGGGGCTGGAAATGATGGAACCTTACTGCGTTCTTGAACTAGGGTTCTTGACTTCTCATCTCCTCTTATGCTCTAGTTTTTCTAAGTTTTGATTAATGATTTGACTTAGGTAAGTTCTAGTTAATATCAAGAGAAAAAAATATCAGCAGTAACTTTTTCTCTTGAGATTATGACTGTAAATGATGGACACTATTTAAGTACAATTATTCTCTTAGATATTAATACTTGAAATTTAATATGTGCATGAAACTAAGGACAATTATCATAAATATTTTAATATTTTATCTTTAAACGTGATATATATTTTATAAAATATTATTATTCAATTAATATTTGAGTAAGTCCATGATATAGATGTAATTTTACAAAAAAAAGTGTACTTATATAGAGAATATCAATACATTTGTAAGTTATTCATATAATCTTTTATTTTATTTAAGATCATTTTATGATCAATCACTACTTTCTTATCATTTTTATATAGCTAGCAAAGAGTGTATCTTGTGACATAAAATTTTCTTAGATCAAAATGAATACAAAATAATAGGAAATTCATACTTAAAAAAATTCATACTCAACATAAATATAAGAAACTAAAAATATGTGGATCAATTCATAGACAATGAAGAAGAAAGGCGAAAATATATGTTCATGCTATATTAACCCTAGTGTTTCATTTGATTGAAATCTCTTGCCACCAACACTTTACTTTTTCCGTTCATTTTTACTTACATATCTATTAAAAATAATTATTATCATGGTTATATTATCATATTATAAGTATAAGTGAAATCTACTTCTGAAATAGTAGAGTTAACATCAAAACTACTAATTCAATGGACTAGTTGATGCCCGATGTTTTAGCAAAATTTGGAAGAAACTCCTTCATTTGAGGCAAAAAGAATAAGAAATGGAATTACAAAAAAGAAATATCTTACCCCAATCATGTGCCTTTTTTTATTTGTTTATTATTATTGTCTCTCCACATCTTTATCTATTTATTTTACTAGAAAAAATAATCCACAATGTGCGTATTTAAATTCTCGCTCGAATGAAAACACAAAAGAAATTATTCAAAAAATAAAATAAGAAAAATAAATGAAAATTCTCGCACACTATATATAGAAGATTTCTATGTTAAGCAAAGTTCATAGATAATTGCATATTTCTTTGTTCTCTTCCTTTTTTCTTTAATAGAAACTCAGTACCAAAATTCCAACGCTAAGAACTTCGGCGAAACATATCAATGGATTGGGGATGAATCATTTATGAAAATTTTAACTGATCTCAAATTGTCACAGAAAAGAGATCCCTTAGAATTTATGAGGAATGAATGGTTGTGATTTATGACTGAAGAAACATGAAGGTAGAAATTGTTATGACTATTCATAGGAAATTAGTCTTTTTTCAATAAATAAAACATGTAGGTTAATTAAAAGAGTATTAATATTCTAAAATGATAGAAATAATATTGATGTATGTATGTGATGACAATCATCAGAGGAAAATATGAGTGTGAATTGATGAATGATCTACTTCAATTTGTTTACCAACTTTTTCTTATGTGGTATCTCGAATTTCGTTGGATTTCGAACTCAATCAACTATTGCAAATAACATATGAGATTTTATAAGAAGAAGAAGAGTAGAAAACCTAAAAAAATTGTAGTTTAAAAGTGAGAGGAAACCCCTCTATTTATAGCTAACAAATAGTAGTATGAATATATTCTGATTATGCCTTATCACATAAGTCACAACCCTTCAAAAAAGTCCTTGTTCATCGGAAAAGATATAACCCTTTGAAAAAGTCAAAACTCATCAGATTAGGCACAACCCTTTGGTAAAGTCACAACCCTATGAAACACTCACAATCCTTTGGAAAAGTCACAACTCATAGGAAATGTCACAACTCGTCAATAAAGTCACAACAATTTGGAAAAGTCACAACCCTTTGGAAAAGTCACAACTCATGGCAAAAGTCACAATCTATTAATGTGAAAAGCTATCAACTTTTAAAATAACATAATTAAATAAATAAAATAAATTGAGTATTTTTAATTGGGGGTATTATATTAATTCAACATTCATGTTTGGAGTTCATGATTTTAAGGTAGTATAGATAGATAGATAGATAGATAGACAGATAGATAGATATGATTTATATTGATTAGTTTTATACCCTTCTCCTTTGTCATCTGTTTGAATTGTAAAAGATTGACAAAAATATTTTAAAAAATATGCATAGTATATAATTGTAGAAGGTAGATAATGATTATGTTATACATTATCTATAATTTGAGAATAAATCTTTCTTGCTGATATGCATGGAATAGTCAACTGCTTTCAACTTTCTTTGTTCCTCTTACACTTTTCCATAAAAGATAGATATAAATCTATCAATTAGAGAATATAGACAACTCCCTTCCAACATCATACAGAAGAACAAATATTTTAAAAGAGAAAGAATAATATAATGAGAAGAATGAAAAAGGAATTTATTCTAAAGGGACTAAACATTATGAACACATATGTAATCAACTAACAAGATGATGTACTAAAGGGAAACATATAAATATGTGCTATAGGGAAACATACGAAGACGTGTCAAAAGGCAACTACAAAGTTGCTTGATGATGAGAGAATACATTTGCATCAGTTGAGCTCCAATAATGAAGTAATGCACACCATAGATCTTCTTCAGCCCTATTTGAACAATTAGCTAAGCGTTCAACATCGTTGGTCTATGAGTCATAACCATTGCCTTTTGTTTAATGCTTCCATTCTCTCCATTTAGATCCAATCGACATCATAAAAATATGTTTCATATCCTCAATTGCATTAGTATTTTCGTGCAAACAACAACATATAACACATTTATATAAGACTATTATAAAATTAGTAATTATCTTTATATTTTTTGTTTATTCTTTTTCTAGGTACCTTTCTATCAGACCATATCTTATTCTTGTAGAGATCAAGCAAAAGCTTCCAATACTAATGATTTAATGGATCGAAAATGCAATTTCGTGCTAGGGCATCGAGTTTTGAACTTAATCAACATCTTCTGGCCCACTAGGTTGGTCAAGATAATTCAACTCAATATGTAAAATGCCACTATCTTTTCCCCATCCTGGCTACATCATAGCACTAGGACCTTAGGTCGGTTAGATTTATCTTCGCTCTCAGTAGAATCTGTAAATAATTGAAGATAGAAAAGAGGAAATTTCATTATTTATAAAAATAAGTTTTCTACTAATTTGTAGTGCAAAAGGAAAAAAATATATTATGGATATTGATACCTGGAAGATTTTCTATATTATATGAATAATTTCTTGAGGTATTATCATGTTGGACTTGTTTTTCATTTTGTGGCCAATTTTGAGGTTGTTGTGGTATCGACACACTTTCCACTTGTTTTTCTTTGTATTAACCTTGAGGGTCCTTTTTAAAAAATTACCATTTTACCCCTCACGTTAGTTTTCCTGAGTTATATTTGATTAGTTTGAGAGGTTAGTTTTGTGGCGGGATTTAAAACTTTAGATTTTTGAAAGTTTTAGAGATTCAAATCTCTTAAGTTCTTATAAGTGGCTTTAATCAACATCCTGAGCTACAGAACGCGGGATTTGGTCTAGGAGTGTTGTCGTTTTCACTTTAAGATTTTTATGTCGATTCGACACTCACATTGATTTTCCATCGATTCCACTGGTTTCAGGAGGTTAATTTCAGACTAGGTAAGACCTTGGTGAAATTTTCAAGAGGTTCCTAGGGCTTAAACTTTTTGGTGTAAATACAACTAAATTATGTCTGTGAGGATCCCATAAAAAGAAACTTCTGCTAATATGGGATTTTCATCTCTTGCACTTGCATAACTTTGGGTGATAACTTTTACCATTATACTACTATTTTTGAGTTTTTCTCTTGGCATCACAAGATTTTTTTAAGTATCTAACTCCATTACATATATATCCTCTCATCTTTTTTTCTTGTTTTGATGGGCCAACAACTAAACATTGAATGTCTTCAAGTATTTACTGGTATTTGCTCACCAGGCAAATGCATTGGAACACCCGAAAAATTTCTAGGTTAAGACTAGAACCATTTTTCATTTACTTGTAGGGTCATATCGGTTGATTCTTAAATTTTCCATATGTGTAAACTTAAATTCTTTAGCATGGGTATGATTTTGGATATCAATTAAGATCACTAGAAACTCGTAGCACAAAGTAGAGTTGAAAGTTTCCTTATCGATTAAGGTTTGATGTACGATTCTACTTGGGTCAACTTCAAACAACTATATCTCTTAGAGTATAAAGATTTATTTGGCCTTTAACCTATTAAATAAAGGGTATTTGAATCATCTTTCCAATGCCACCAATTTCACAACAATCCGAGGTTTGAGTAAAAAGTTATGACCATTATAGTAACCGGATACATTGTTGTGACGAATTAGCCGACAGGAAGACATTAAAAGGGGTCGTTTTTGTCTTTTTACCTCTAAGAAAAACCTAAATGAATTTTTTGACAAATTAAAGACACAAAACAATCATATTTTCATCTCTTAATTCATCATTCTCTTCTCTCTTAAACCCTAAGGAAAAATCAAAGTAGAAGACTCCATTCAAGATTCTTCTTCGAGGTAAGTATTTTTCCAAGAATTCCATTCTTTCCAACTCAAATTCTTCCATACGATGATGAATCACTAACGAAAATCATAATTCTTGGCCATACAGATTTCAAGAAACTAATTCACGAATCTCAAAAAAGATTTTCTTGATTTTTCTTCTTCAAGCTAGTGTTTCAAGGCTTCTAATCAAGATTTTCTTTAAGATTCTTCAATATTCTTAAAGAACCTTGTTCTTTCAGGTATGCAAGGCTATCATAGAGTTGAGCTAGTTCGTCCTCACTCCCTACATCTACTTTAAAATCAGTTAAAGAGTAATCTAGGATTCTATTCCTAGATTTAAGTATTCTTGTGATAAGTTTATTTGAGTTCTTTAGTTAATGTTTCTTTTTGAAATTCTATTCCTAATTATTTAATTACTATATGTTATGCATTGAAATTCTTGAGTTTATTCATTCATGTCTATATTTCAGCATGAACCGTATGAATTGATTATTTTTGAGAGGAGAAATATCGTTTGTTATAAGTTTCGAGTTCTTGAGTCCTTGAGTTCTGAGTACTGAAGTTCCTTATTACTATTAAGAACATTGAGTTGAGTCGTTCATGTCCATAATTCCACATGAACTTTATGATTTGAGTTATAAATTTTGGAAAACTTTTTAAAGCCAACACTTCAGTTTTTAAACTATGTTTTGAGAAAGTAAAGATGAGTTTTGAGAAAACAGTTTCAAAAGCATGATTAGTATGAAAATCGAGTATGCCATCAATGTATGAGCAGTATGGTATCTAGATATACCATCAATATTTCTGTAGTATGATTCCCAAGTCATTAATGATCATATTAAAATATGATTTTGATATGTTTTTGAGAATAAGTTTTCAAGTACAAATTGAGTAAGAGTATAAGGGGACTATGATTGCGAATGGTATCAATATTTACATTGATAAAATAGAAATTGAGATTTCTAAATGAGTTATGAGTTCAAAAGGTATTTCAAGATCAATTACCTCTTTTAAGAGGGTAGTTTGATCAATTATCTCAAACCAAAGAAAAAAATTATGTTTTTAAACATATGAGCATGAGTATATGTTATAAGGAGTAGTATTGTAGTAACCTTCCAAGTATTTTTTTGCCTTAATTCTACCTTTTCATCATTTAGAGTGTTCCTATAGCAACCCCAAATCATTTATGACTTGCTGGCACTGCCTGTTAGGTCGTCGAGTTGTTCATTTGGGTTTTATGCCCGTTTCCTTGTTTTGGAGCTTTCGAAACTTAAATAGTTGACTTTATTCAAAACATTAGGTAAACGACCTCATAATGAAATTCTGACGGTACCATTAACTCTTGAAAGACCAAATTAGGCTAGAAACATGGTTAGCATGAGTATCGAGGACTTCGGTGAGATTTTGGACCATTAGGCATTTTAGCCTTTGAAATTTTGCCTAAGGTTGACTTTGGTCAACATTCTTGAAAAATGGAGTCAGATGAAAATTTTGTCAACGCAGTTAGTTCTGGAATGTTGAGTTTGGTCTATAATGACCTTTCGTTCGCTTCACGAGGCTTCCGGTCTAATCCTGAGTCCCATTGTGGAATTGGGCTAAAAATGGCATTTTGGTGTGGGACCCACTTTTAGTTAAAATGAGCTCATATGGAAATTCTGACTATGCCATTGAGTCCGAACGAATCCTGAACATCCCATCGGAGACTTCAAAAATGGAAATAATTTGTTGGTGTGCTGGTGCACTCTCGCCTATAAGACAACTATTTTCAGCTTTTCTTCTAAATCAAAGTTGAACATCTTGAGCTATAGAGCTCCAAATTGGGTGATTCAAGCGGCTAGGTTGTGACATTTTTTGAGGAGAACGCACTGCTGAGATAAAAAGCTACTTTGGGACCTTCGTTTGAGGTAAATTCTTTCTTTCACCTGATGCCATGGCTACTTAGTGAACTCAATTTGTGGGATATTTTGGGACTTGATTTCTCCTTCATTCTAAGTCCTAATTTGATGATTGCAGTGGCTATTTTGATTGTTATTTATAGGAGAACATCGTGGTATTGTCGAAATTCACTGTAGACCTCCCATTTCTGGTAAATTTATTGATTTCAGTTGCTGCCCCATTTCTTGTTCTTGAGAAAATCTGAGGTTTAGTTGGATGTTGATATTATGATATTTCCCCGAACACCATTTTGGGACATGAGCTTGGGGAACTGATTAGGACCTATTTTTGGGGTTAATTTCAGAATTTTCAGTGTCGGTCCCACTTTCCCCGTTTTGACCCTGAAATTGGTCCGTCTTTGTTTCTTGCAAATTTTTTGTCAAAATGACTGTAATAAAGTTGTGATTCTATATTTGATAGCGTGGAAGCATTGCGAGGCCATTTGGAAAGGGAAAGCTTTGGAGAAGTGATTTTGGAGAGCGTATGATCGGCCTACAGGTAGGCTACGACTTCTCTCTCTTAGATTGAACTCGAGAATGTGAATGCATGTTGATTAGTTGGGATGTTGGTTCAATAGTTATTGAATAATGCATTGGTGTTTAGAAATCATGTTTTTGGCCTATTTCGAGAATTATCGGGTAACTGTGAGCATGCTATGTGTTATTAATTGACCCTCTTTGCTATGTGGAGTATTTATTTGCTTGATTACTGTAAATTTGAAGTATGTTGGGCCTTAGTTTTGGTTTGACTAGGGCTAACCTTAGAAATGCATGATTTGGAATCGATAGGCCTTAATATTTCTCTGACGTTACTCGGCCGACTTAGATTCCTGTAGACTACTGTAGCAGACTTGAGTCTGATAGTTTGGGCCTTATCTAGGAAATACATTTGTTCCGATGATAGTTATCCTTATTTCTCCGATACTACGGCTTCACAAGTTACATCGACGACATAGGGTTTAACTCCGCGATTTGAAGTTCGTTTTCAATTCGATTCCAAGGACTTACATTGATTGGCTAAGTGTGGACGGTGTTCCACAGTCACTTATCATTATGGGTCGATTGGGACTCTTTTAGCAACTACTTTGGTACCTTTGTTGAGCACCCGGATCCAAGCTTTGGCCTCGACCCTATTGATATTTTGGAAGAGAATTCGGTTCAAGGTCCGGCCTCATCACCCAGAAACTTATATCAAGCATACGATTAGAGGTCTAAGCTCAGTTACTTGATACTTGTGATTGGTTACTTGGGTACTTCTGGAGATCATTCGGTTCGAGGTCAGGTCTCCGTACGGTCAGATTCTACTAATTGGGGTTGAGGTTCTGGCTCGATGTTCTCCAGTCTTAGGTTCTCAGATATAGTTCTCTTTAGTTATAGTTATGATGTGTACTCGTCGAGTTTATGGGAGTCCGTTCCGATTTTTTTCAAACCTGCGCACGAGTGTACCTTATGGCCTTATGAGGGTCCAGTTAGGTGTAGTTAGCTTATAAGTTACTCTAGTTAGTTTTTTCTACACTCGTGTGCATTCCATTGTTTACTTAGACTTCCGTTTTTTACCTCTGTTTGTGCTATTCCTACTTTTCATATTGCTTTTACTTTTCAAGTTCAGTCGGCCTATAATGTCTACTGGGTACCTGTTGTTTTGGTACTCATAATATGCTTTGCATATGTTTTCGTGATGCTCTGAGCACCAGAGGCTAGCGTTGATATCGAGCTTGGAGCAGTCTGATCCAGAAACGGGGGTGATCACACGTAATTTTGTACTATTTCAATCTTCATTTGTATATATAGACTTGCCTTTTGCCTTTCGAGACAGTCCAGTTTATGTGGTCCACTTTTGGGACTAGTACTCATTTTGAATATCTCTGCACTAGTGACTTCAAGGTTCTGGGAGGGATCTTTATTTGTATATATATGTTTAGTTTGCTTCTGCCTGCTTATATTGTTATCTTAAATTTTGCCTACTCTTGTTTAGTTTTTGCTCTGAGACCCATTACTAGCTATTTCGGGTTACGGGTTGGCTTACCTACTGGCGGGTTATAGTAGGTACCATCAGACTCGAGAAATCGAGTCGTGACAAGTGTTGAGTATCGATATGGGGACGAGTTCAGACAACTCAATGTCCTCATAAACCATGTATGTCAACATGGGTAAAGGGTCATACTTTTTATATGATTCCTTATTAGTTTTTAAGCATAGCTTAGTGGATCCACTTAGTTGAGGAGTTCTATATCCGGACAAGCTATAAGACAGTTCTACCAGCGTTGGCAAGACATTGTATCATCACATAGTTCATAATGATGGTTATTGGTTAGACAATCTCCCAAATAGGAGTTATTATAGTATGTTTACATAAAAATGAGTTATTATTGTATTTTTGCATACAATTGATTTGCTATTAATTGTTTTACAGTTTTCCATATATTGCATCTTTTATTGTTGCTTTATGCTTGAGTATCTTTAGTTAAGTATCTGATATACCGTGAGTTTATGGTATTTTTAATACATTTCACTTAAGAGTTGTGTGTGTCTAGGGCCTTTTTGTATTGGTATTAATGTGTTTTTACCATGTTTTGTAGGAAAGCTCTTTAGGCGCGGAAGTAAAAAGACAACTGAAAGAAATGCAAAACAAGGCATCTACGGACCGTAGGTCCATTGACGCTCCGTAGATGGTGATCGTAGATCTGCAGGCAAGGCATGGAAATCAACTCACGGAAATCTGACCAAGTGTGGAACCACGGTGGCCATTGACGATTCGTAGATTGATCTACGGACCGTACTGCTGATCTGTAAAATGATACTGCGAGGGTTTCAGTACCTAATGTTTGAAGATTCTAAGTGTGGAACTACGTAGAGGGATTAAAGGACCGTGGATCGATCTACGGTCCGTAGTGAAGTTTCATTGTTTGCTTTAGAGAAGTCAGGTTTTGGGAAGCTCAAATAGTTTCTAAGTCTTGGCTGACAGAAGGGACTCACGGACCATAGATCCATTGACGATCTATGAGTCAGTCTCGTGGAATGAAGACTTGTGCCTGAACAAACTTTCCTTGTTTTGTTTTCCTTTTAAGTTAGGACTTGTTTTCTATAAATAGGGCATGTAAACCTCGTTTTTGGGGGTTAGACTTTATTACTTTTATTCTAGTTCTTGACTTGGGAGATTAACTTACAACTTTAGCAATTCTTAATTTCCTAAGTTCGTTTTGAAGATTTTGGTATTCCAATTCAATTTGAAATTTTGGGTTTATTATTCTTCTTACGTAAGTTCATAATTCTTTCATCCAAAATAATGAATCGTGTTCATATGATTATGGGTAACTAAACTCCACAACTAGGGTTGTGGGAACCATGAGCGATTAACGAAGTATGAATAGTAAATAAGCAATTCTTGAATAGTGTTGTTGCAGCCATTGATAATTCATTCGTTTAGAAGTCTTTTTAACGAGTGCAAGCGTTAAAACTCACCCTGTTCCTACTTGTCGGACCAAGGAGATAATTAACAAGAAAAGAATTATCAACATAGATTTAGTGTGATACTATCTAATAGACTAGTGTCTATTGGTTTGACGTAATAACTAAGCCAAGCATCGATGTGATGTCTAATGTGAGGTAAAGGTAAGTGTTAGTAAGTTATACACACGTAGCCGGACCAAGGTGCGAGGTGAAATTCTCTAGATGTCGGACCAAGGATTTAGATAAACCTAACTTATCACTTTGCATGTAGTACACTACGACATGATTGCTATTACTAGGATTACTGCGTTATGAGCTTGTGGGGAACATATATACCCTAGTTGATTCTCTCATCTTGATAACAACCAAAATTGACTTTTGTTTACTGATTAATTACTGAATTCTTACAATTTGTTTCACAAAATCCCCCCTTTTAATACTTGTTTCTGGAAGTAATTTGACTAAACGATTATAATTGTTGGTTAAAGTTAAGTCTAGACCATTTTCCTCATGGGATCGACCCCAATCTACAAGTTGGGTTCTTTACTTGATAACGATCGCTTATGCTTCTTTAGAGAAATGTAATTTGAGTGTATAAAATTTTGGCACCACTGCCGGGGAAGTTGGCTTTTAGATTAATTTTAACTACATTATTGAACTTTGGTCAAATATTTCCTAATTTTACTTTTTATTTTTCCTTTTGTCTCTCTCAGGTTCTGACTCCAGTGTATGCCAAGTACACGGAGCCAAGATGAACCACTTACTCCGTACGATCCAGAGTTGAACCAAACTTTGTGAAGAATGAACAATCAAGGAGTTAAAGTTAACCCTATCACAGGTAACCTAGGTGATGAAGTTGAGTTGCGACCTCCGAGAATATTTGGTGGAGACAACCAGGTTCTAGCTGAAAATGAATTGGGAGATGCATAGCCCACCAGACCAACAACTACATGACAACTTTATGGGCAACGTAAACATTGTTGACTCAGATGGACCTCTTGCCCTACCCCTTTTGCCTCCTAGGCACACATTTGTAGTGACCAGCAGCTTGATGCAGATGCTTACAGTGAGGGGCTTGTTCTCGGGGTCGCCATCGGAGGACCCACATTCTCACATATCCAAGCTAAGGGTGGTTTGCAGAAGCTGTGTAGGTCGACCAGACTTGGATATGGATGTTATCGAATTGTGAGTATTCCCTCTATCACTGATAGACGATGTTGCTGTATGGTTCACTGAGCTCCCTTATCACTCAATCTATACATGGGAACAACTGAAGGATGTGTTCTTTGCAAGATATTATCCAATGTCCAAGAAGCTCAATCACAAAGATAAGGTCAACAATTTTGTGGCATTACCTAGACAATTAGTGAGTAGCTCTTGGGACAGATTCAATACGTTTGTAAGAGGTGTTTTGAATCACCGTATTGATAATGAGTCACTGAAGGAATATTTCTATTGTGGATAGGATGACAACAATAAAGCAGTGCTTGATACTATAGCTCGAGGATCATATGGTGAGTGCACATATGCTCAGAGTGCAGAAAACCTGGAGAAAATCTCTCGCAATAATAAAGCATGGAGCACTAGGAGGTCAGTTACTGAAAGAAACATATTTGTCATTTATCCTACAAACAACCAGTCTGTAGATGAGATTCGTGGGGAGATGGCTCGATGAGGACCGAGTTAGGGTTGGTATTGAATCATGTGAGCGGAACTGCGGAAAAGGTAAATGTTGTGTATTACTTAACTAGAACTCCACCACCAGTTGAAGAGTGTTATTATGAAGAGGATGCTTATGGGGTGAATATCAGCCGGGGCATTTCCGACCAATTGCTCAAGGATCCAACATGGATAATTGACACCACGGTCAAGGAAACCAAGGTTGGAAATATGATAATTACAACCGAGAGGGTCAATATGTCCTGGATGGGAACTGTAATCTCGACAACAACTACAACAGGAACAACTTTGGCAACAGAAATGATTGGATTGGACCTTATATCCCCACTAAAAATCAAGAATCTGGTACTAGGGAAGCTGGAGGTAATATGGCGCGTATTGAAGATATGATGCAGAAGATGATGAGAAGGTTTGATGCAACTGATGAGAATGTGAAGGAGATGAGAAACGACTTGTCAGGTATTGGTCAAAAAGTTGATGCCCATGTAGTATCAATAAAACATCTAGAGCAGCAGATGACTCAGTTGTCTACTATAGTGAACCCACGTCAACCTGGCACTCTTCTAGCAACACCACCCAAAATCCAAAGAATGATAGGCATTTTATGGCAGTTACTACTCGAGGGGGAAAGCAAACCATTGATCCACCTATGCCGTCTGTGGTAGATATTGAGATTAGAAAAGAAGATGATGTGGTAGAGGTTAGAGAAGATTCTGAGAATGCGACAAAGAGAAAAGCTGATATATCTCAGAAAATGGTCCCCATTCCCAGACCTCCACCACCTTTCCGTAGAGGTTAGTGAATAAGACTGAAGATGGTAAATATGGACGGTTTATTACTATGTTGAAGTAACTTTCCATCAACGTTCTGTTGATAGAAGTTTTGGAGCAAATGCCTGGGTATGCGAAGTTTATGAATGATATGGTGACAAAGAAAAAGTCTGTGAGTTTTGAAGATGATGATACATTGCATCATTGTAGCGCTATTGCTACAAGGTCTCTTGAGCAAAAGAAGGAAGATCCTAGTGCTTTTATGATTCCATATACTATAGGGTTGTTACATTTTTCTAGACATTGTGTGACCTTGGTGCCAACATCAACCTTATGCCATTCTCTATTTATAAGAAGTTAGGTCTAGGGGATCCAAAACCTACTACGATGCGATTACTTATGGTCGATCGAACTGTGAAAAGGCCCGTTGGTGTACTCCATGACGCGCTAGTGAAAGTGGAGTCTTTCATCTTTTCGGTGGATTTTGTGATTCTTGACTGTGAGGTTGACTTTGATGTTCCTATCATCCTTGGGAGACTATTCCTTGCCACAACGCGTGCATTGGTTGATATGGAGAACGGGCAGATAAAGTTCAGACTAAACAATGAAGAAGAAACTTTTAATATTTGTAGGTCCATGAAGCAAAGTAGTGAGCTCCAAACGGTATCTGCTATAACTTACAGAGTTGAAAGTGGAATAGAAGTGCAAATTGAAGAGCTACTCGGTGTTGAGGCACTAGAAGCAGTTATGATGAACTTTGATAGTAATGGAATTGAAAAGTACGATGAGTTGGTAGCTGCACTTGATAGGTGTGAATATAAGTCAAAGCCAAAGAAGTATGAACGAGACATGAAGAATCACAAGTCTCCACCCGTGAGACCATCTGTTGTGGAGGCACCAAAATTGGAGCTTAAGTCTCTACCACCGCATTTGAGGTAGTATTCTCGGGTAGAGATAATACTTTGCCAGTCATCATTGCGGCATATTTGAATGCGAGACAAGTAGAGTGCTTGGTGACTCTATTAATGAGGTTCAAGCGAGCAATTGGGTGGACTATTGCGGATATTATTGGGATTCCTCCCGGTATTTGTTCCCACAAAATCCAACTCATGCCAGATCACAAACCTGGTATTGAGCACGAAAGAAGATTAAATCCGTCTATGCAAGTGGTAGTTAAAAAAGAGATCATCAAGTGGTTGGATTTTGGAGTTATCTATCCCATTGTAGATAGTTGTTGGGTATGTCCTGTTCAATGTGTGCCCAAGAAAGGCAGGATTACTGTGGTTCCTAACTAGAGAAACAAGCTTTTTCCGATGTGGCCCGTGACTGGATGTAGAGTCTGCATGGACTACCGAAAGCTAAATACTTGGACAGAAAAGGACCATTTCCCTATGCCAATTGTGGATCAGATATTGGATAGACTTGCTGGTAAGGGTTGGTATTGTTTTCTTGATGGTTATTCGGGCTACAACCATATTTCTATAGTTCCGGAGGATCAAGAGAAGACCACCTTCACTTGCCCTTATGGGACTTTTGCCTTCAAACAGATGCCCTTTGGATGGTGCAATGCTCATGCGACCTTCCAGCGTTGTATGATGTCGATATTTTTTGATATGGTGGAGGACACTATTGAAGTATTCATGGATGATTTCTCTGTGGTAGGTGACTCTTTTGATCGATGTTTGGATCATCTGGCTGCGGTACGTAAAAGGTGTGAAGACTGCAATCTGGTGCTAAATTGGGAGAAGTGCCACTTTATGGTGAATAAAGGGATAGTTCTGGGGCATTGGATTTTTGAGAAGGGCATTGAGGTAGATAAAGTGAAAGTTGAGGTGATAGAAAAACTTCTTCCACCTATCTCTGTAAAAGGTGTTAGGAGTTTTCTTGGGCGTGCCGATTTTTATAGGAGGTTCATCAAAGATTTCTCCAAAATTGCACATCCTTTGTGCAAACTGCTCGAAAAGGAGTATAAGTTTGATTTTGATGACTTGTCTAAGAGCATTTGGAGAGTTGAAGGATAAGCTGGTTACTGCACCTATCATTATTTCACCGAATTGGGGACAACCATTTGAGGTAATGTGCGATGCGAGTGGAGTGGCGCTTGGTGTAGTATTGTGACAGAGGCGAGAGAAAATTCTCCATCCTATTTACTATGCTAGCAAAGTTCTAAATGTGGCCCAGAAGAATTATACTGTGACTGAACAAGAGCTTCTTGCGGTGGTTTTTGCATTCGAAAAATTTTGATCCTACCTGCTTGGTACTAAGGTCATAGTGCATACTGACCATTCTGCGTTAAGGTATTTGATGGCTAAGAAGGATGCCAAACTGAGGCTGATTAGATGTGTATTGTTGCAGCAAGAATTTGATTTTGTGGTAAAAGATAAAAAGGGGACCGAAAATCAAGTTGCCGATCACTTGTCCAGATTAGAGGAAGAGTCTATGCTTAAGCTTGGTGATAGGGGTGAAATTAATGATACTTTCCCAGATGAACGGGTATTGGCTGCTTCTCATGATCTGATTCTTTGGTTTGCAAACTTTGCTAATTATTTGGCAAGCGATTTGGTTCCCCCAGACTTGTCTTTTCACCAAAGGAAAAAGTTTCAGCATGATGTGAATAAATTCATTTGGGATGAGCCTTACTTGTATCGTAGTTATGCTGATGGGATTATTCGTCGTTATGTACCCGTGGTTGAGATGTTAACTGTACTTGAAGCATGCCATTGATCACCTGTTGGTGGACATCATAGTGGTATTCAGACTGAGCATAGGATTTTGTAGTGTAGGTACTACTGGCCTACCATCCACCAAGATGCTCATGATTTCGTAAAGTCTTGTGATCGTTGCCAAAGAGAAGGAGGGATTCCAAAGATGCAAGAGCTTTTTATGAATCCTATATTGGTGATAGAGTTGTTTGATGTATGGGGCTTTGATTTTATGGGTCCATTTGTGAGTTCACATGGGATGAAGTATATTCTTGCTGCAGTTGATTATGTATCGAAATGGGTGGAAGCAGTTGCGCTCCCCAACAATGAAGGTAAAAGTGTCACCCCATTTTTAAAAAAGAGCATTTTCTCCAGATTTGGTACACCTAGGGCAATTAACAGTAATGGAGGTTCCCACTATTGTAATAAGTTGTTCAAGGAGCTACTTGAGAAATATGGTGTCCTCCACAATATAGCCACTCCTTATCATCCGCAGACTAGTAGGCAAGTTGAAGTGTCCAACAGAGAGATCAATCAGATTCTGGAAAAGACTGTAAATGCTAATAAAACGGATTGGTCAAGGAAGCTCGATGATGCTCTATGGGTCTATTGCACTGCATTCAAGACTCCAATAGGTATGTCTCTTTACCAACTTGTATATGGGAAGTCCTGCCATTTACCGGTAGAGCTAGAGCATAAGGCTTTGTGGACAATGAAGAAGCTAAATTTGGATTGGGGCGCCGCATCTAATCAAAGAATGAATGATTTGAATATGCTTGATGAGTTTCGCTCAAAAGCTTATGAAAGTTCAGTCTTGTACAAAAGAAGATGAAAAGGTATCATGATCAAAGAATTGAAAAGTGAGAATTTGTGGTGGGTGATCTTGTGCTTCTATTCAACTCTAGGTTCCTCTTGTTTCCTGGCAAACTCAAATGCGAATGTACTGGACCATTTTTGCTCACAAAAGTGCTTCCCCATGGAGCGGTTGAGCTTAAGAATAGTGAAGGAACAAGATTCATGATTAGCGGGCAAAGGATCAAGATCTAACTGGAAAGCGCAAAAAGTGTGCAAGAAGTTGTTGAGGCTAACATCTTGATGAAGTATCAGTTATCAAAAGGCCTGCGCCGTGCCGCGATGTTAAATCAAGCGCTTCTTGGGAGGCAACCCAAGATGTACAATCTAGCCAACAATAGGTCTTTGTTTTCATCTAGTAGTTTTCTTTGTTCAATTGTGTCTTTGTATCAATTTAGATAGGTGTTTTAGTTTTGCTCTAGTGTTGGCTAGAACTAGCATAGGGTCCGTGTCGAAATAGTGTCCAGAAAATACAAAAAAAATGGCCTAATGGTTGCTACATATGAAGGGGTGAAATAATAAAATCTGTAGAAAAAGGTCTGGTACAGAGGTCTACGGACCCCATCGACGGTCTGTGGTTCAATCCACGGACCGTAAATGGTGTACGTAGATCCCAGGTCAGTTTTGATATTTACCAAGCTAGATTGTCATTTACGGTCCCAATCTACAGACCGTAGATCGATCCACTGACCATAGACGGAGTCTCGTGGATCCAAACCCTAATTCTGTCTGACCCGACCCGGACACCATATTTAAAACTCCCCTAATTTGAAATCATTTCCACTTCCCTCCATTCACTCTCCAACCGTTTCAAACACTTCAACTCCCCTAGAATCACTCCAGAACTCCCCCATGAAATCATCCCTTCCATTCCCCCATAATCTCCACGATTCCTTTCCATTTTGAATACTAATCATTACATATTCAACAATAAAAGGTCCGGTGTTTGGATTAGTAACGAAGAGGTGATATTTGGTCTTGCAAGCATCTGTCATCACACAATCACCCCATTCCCGTTGCTATAAGGTAATAGACTTTCTCCTCACTTTGAATTTCAATTCATTGATAGAATATACAAAGTCAAGGATTGGGTCTTGACCTTGGGTAATTGTTAGATGAAATTGCATGCTAAAATTGGAAGTTACAATACCCTTGGAACGATAGATAGTGATTGTGTTGCCTTGTTATATGTGATTATAAGTCCAAATGTAAGTTTCGACTTAGGGTTCCACACTTCATCTTAAATACTTGTTAAAATGATTAACAGAATCCTGAGAATGACAAACTAGCATTATTAAGTGTTGAAATGCATGATTAGACTAGGACCCTGTTGAAAATGGTCAAACACGTGAGATTGAAAGTAAAGTTTGTCTAAAACAAGGCACATATCCCATCCACGAGTCCCCATTCACGGACCGTAGATCAATCTACAGACCATAGACAAGGTCCTTGGATGGAAGCACTTGAAAAGTTCACCAAGTGTGAAACCACAGATGTGGACTACGGTCTGTAGATCAATCTATGGACCGTTCTGTACAACCGTGGTTTCCCACTGAGACCAATATTGTTGGTCCTCTGATCCACGAACCGTAGATCTCTACCGTAGATGACCACTGTAGCCACTGTCTGAATTTTTTGTTAGTTTTTGTTGGTGTTCATTTTTAGATCTAAAATTATTTCGAGTGTGTTGTTAGTTAGTCTTGATACTAATAACTCTTCCACAGGTTCGATGGCACTCAAGAAGCTAGTCACCTACACAAAAATGGGCAAGTCAAAATATGTCACTCCTAGCTTCAGGTTAATTGACGAAGATAATGATGTGGAGACGGATCAGGCATACGTTCCTCCCAACAAAATGACCTCTCCCACCGCACTCCGAGTAACCAGAGGCACCCCCATAAGGTGATTCCTGACGTACTCACTGTCTCCCAGTCTGATGAGGAGCACACACTGATCGGGTCACCAACTAGGGCTGCTTCCAGTTCAGAGAATGAGTCTGCGTTTGGCTCTAAGTCTAGCCATGCTTCAGGGTCCGAGTCATCCCATACTTCAGGGTCCGAATCTGCTCAGGCTTTAGGGTCTATTGCTAAATCAACCACAAGTTCCGGTGATAATGCACATGCAGCCTTGTCTAATGAGGCCACTAGCTCAAAATCAGTACCAGTAACATAGAATGATGACCCTACTCAAGTGGCCGGCGAGCCAAATAGATGATGTGTTGAAGGCCAATGGCAAATTTATCGGGATGCCAAGATGAAGAATGACAAAGAGAAGATGGCACACCTTATTACAGAGGAGCACAGAGTCCTCACGGGGAGATTGCACACTGTCCCCGACCTCTACCGGCTTTTTAAACTTCACAAGTGTGACTGGATAGCTTAAGACCTTGGGACCTTGAAATGACCCAAAAAGTTCTTAAAAATGTGCTGCGGAAGTTACCGGAAACTTGTTTAGCTATTTAAAAAAAATCCATTTCGTTTTTCAAAAATCCGACTTCATATTCTTGTTTAGGGGGTCAAATTGAGTGGGAATTGGGTCTAACCCAAATTTTAGAGCAACCGTATCAAAATCCGAAATTTCCAAGTGAAGCCTTTTTCAAGGGTCTACTTTGGAGGGTCATATCTCCTAGCACACAAATAATTGGGTGGCCCATAATATATCCATGGAAATCCCTTTGAGTTAGCTACCTAACGCACTTTGTTTCACCTCATTCGGAGTTCGGACGAAGAAGTTATTCCCATTTTCGTAAAATCTGTCCGGCAGGAAATGCAATTTCCAGTGAGCGTTTTTACTGTTCACCCGCCTCATTTTTTTTTCTAAGTGTTGGACCATTTTTCCAAAGGGCATATGTTATTTCCTATATATCATTAGTTCAATTCCCATTTCTAAAACATTTCCCAAAACACCTCTCCCATACTTAGACACATTTTCTCTCAAGTTCTCTCAAGAACCCTAATCCAAAACCTTCCTCAAGATTGAAGAGACTCTTGCTCCAAGTTCCAAGCTTCCATTGAAGACACTCTCAAGACCTTCATAAGAACTCAAGGTATGTGGTGTTGAACTCATGGGTCCTTCCACCCATAGTGCCTAGACTCTATTCTACTCACTAATTCATGGTTTAAGTTAAGATTCATAAATTAGTCTTGTTCTTTGTAATAATTTCCTGCACATTGAATTTTAAACATGAAAAGTGATTGTTTTGAGCATGTTGTGACTCTAGAACTTGAATCTAAATTTGGAATGGATGTGGAGATTTTCATGTGGTATTGTGGGTGTTAAAAGGTGTTGTTGTAGGTTGTTCACTGGTTTGGCTGCATAATTACTACCCTATTTTCCATGCTCTTTGATTCCATTACATGCCTTCAAGGTGTTTGACAAAATGTCCAACTATGGAGAATTGATGAATCGATGCTTTAAAGCTTGAGTTATGAGATGTATGGCAATCCAGAGATGTGTTGATGACAAACTAAGCTTGTGTATATGTTCATTCCATACGTGAGATTGCATTAGAGCCTAATGGGAATTTCCTATATAAAGTGTTGCATGACCATGCCCGGTCCGGGGGAAAAGAACCGGACAACCATGTGAGAGGTTTATATCTCACCACCTAGGATGCTTGGGGTGTGACCAACATCAACCATGTGAGAGGTTTATATCTCACCACCTAGGATGCTTGGGGTGTGACCAACATCAACCATGTGAGGGGTTTATACCTTGCCACCAGGGTGTCCGGGTGTGAACGGCATCCCCCATCCTAAGTTGGGGTTATAGATTGGTTGGATCATGCATACACATATGATATCTACTATTAGTATAGATTTACTTAAACATGTTTTGACTTCACTTTGATCATGCATCCTCATATTGTTATTCATAATGCCTATGAAACTATTTCTTGTATTTCGATTGTGTCCTTGTCTATTGTTGTGTTGCACCCCGCATACTTAGTACATTCCAAGTACTAACGCATATTTTGCCTACATGATGTCACCATGTAGGGACCGGAGCTACTCTTGATCCTTCTCTCCATTCACGTGGCTAGTACGGTGCTTATCCGAGTTTGTTGGTGAGTCCTCAATGATTCGAGGGCTATGTTATGTTTCCTACTCCTATGTTTTGAGACTTTAGCTTGCAATTGTATTTTGACTATGAGGGGAGCCGGTAGTATGTCATGGCCCCCGTCCTATCTATGTAAGTAGAGGTGTGCGTTGGACAAGTATTTTGTTAGTGAGCTTGACTCTTGTTCTATGATGTCTTTTTGAAATGGTTTGCCCTTAGTCCCTATTTCCCGTTAATTAATGTTGATTGTACTTCCGCGACCGATGAAGTGTGATGACAAGTTTGAGAGGCTTGTTTGGGGTTCCTTCGGGTTCCTCATTCGCCATGTCACGTCTAGGCCCTAGGCTTGGGTCGTGACAGACCTATAGCAAGAAGATTGTGTGGGAGTTCTATGCCTCCTATTCTGCCACTCTCCGAGGTTC
Organism: Solanum stenotomum; assembly: GCF_019186545.1. Classification (NCBI taxonomy): domain Eukaryota; kingdom Viridiplantae; phylum Streptophyta; class Magnoliopsida; order Solanales; family Solanaceae; genus Solanum; species Solanum stenotomum. The sequence continues at coordinate 45,656,448 of NC_064285.1, read as the reverse complement.
GATTGACAAGAGGGCTAAGCCCACAACCCAGGAGCCTATCACTTCTACTTTTGTCCGAGGTTTTCCAGTAGACATCTCACATACCACCATCAGCCGATTCCTCTATGGCCCTGGTCCTGATCACACTTGGGCACTCAACACAGCCGAATTTGATTACAGATGGGATGTTGTGAGGACTGGAGCCTTCACGCGTAATGCCGAGCAGAGAGAGGCTATCTTATTGTTGTTGGCTAGGCAGATAGATGCAAATGGAGAGCGTGTGGAGTGGGTTAGTTCACCACGTTTGTGTATTCGGAAGGCCACCTTGACTTTGGTGGCCAAGTTTTTTTGGTTGCTGTTGCGGAATAGGGTGTCGCCTACAAAAGCTGACAACCAACTCACATGGGACAGAGCCGTCTTGGTTGTAGCATTAGTAGCAGGATTGGAGATCGACTTTGCCCGTATGTTACTAGCCGAGATTCACGAGAGGGTGTTCAAGACCTCCACAACTTACCCCTTTCCATGTTTGATTTTCCAATTGTGCAGGGACTCTGGCGTGCCGCTCTGGCATTATGATAGGTTGATTCACCATACGGGGACCTTAGATATTGGCTTGATCCGGGATGAGGCAAATGTGGCTGCTCCTCGCAGAGGGCTACAAATCGATGTGCCATTGGGTACTAATTTAGTAGATGTTGTGGAGCAGATGCATGGTGATGAACCTGTCCCTCCAGCCTATACTGATGATGCCCCCGCCTCCTCTTTTGAGGCCGCTAGTCAGGCCCCCGGCTCATCCAGAGCCACCCCACCTTCTGGAGCCAATGATATACCACTGGCCCGAGTCCAGAAGTTAGAGGCCCAAATGACCACCTTGATGCACCATATTAAGCCCTGGATCCGGAAGTTGATTGTTGAGTCTAAAGAGCGAGTAGAATCAAGGATGGAGGCAAAAATTGACCAAAAGGTCCAAGTAGTTTATAAGCGGCACGATGCCTTTGAGTTGAGAGTTCTAGAGAGGCCATCTCCTACTACTGATATATCCTCTTTTTGGACTGAGCTAACTAGTCTTCGGGCCGATGTTGACAACATCCTATCTACACTACTTGTTGAGCCATAGGTTTCACCCTCTGCGTTAGGTGATGATACAGTCCTTGGTGCACTATTGAGTTGATATGATGCAGATGCACAGCCTAAGCTTGAACGTGCCTGCGGTAAGAGGCACCGATCTAGTAAATAAACTGAGCTCACGGAGGAGGAAAAGGCTAGCAAAAGGCAACATAGGCAGGAGAAGAAGGCACGAAAAGCCTCCATAATAGACGAGCAACTGAGGCAACAGAGGGCCCGTGAGATGGTTGCTGGGGCGTCGAGTTCTATACCCATGTCTGAGGTTCTGCCTACTGTGGAGATTGATGTGAGCACCACTGATGGTGAAGTTAGAGTCACAGATAGCAGTACTAATGGTGTTGTCCTTGTTGATGCGGGCACTACTGAGGTTGACCCGAGTGTTGATTTAGCTGGCTTTGAGAAATCGGACCCACTCGCTTATTGATGGTTCGTCGGTGCTATGTGCCTTAGGTTTGCTTCACCCAAATCCATTAATGTTTACTAATTTTCTATGCATTGGGGACAATTGCACCATATTTTTTAGGTGGGGTAAACGAATTGTGAGTGATAGGGTGAAATATGAGTAATCCAAGTTATAATGCTCTCTTGGGATTTTCTTGCCTGTGTTCTTTTCCCCTAAGAGACTATTTAATTTCTGTTGAACTAGCATGTGTTAGGATCGTATGTGTAGAAGCATGAAAATGAATGAAGCAAGATGGCTTATGAAAATTATACCCGTCCAAATTTTATGTTCTAGAATTTGTAGGCTAAGATAAGTTGAATGTGTTGAATCTGAGTATGACATGATAATGAATCACCTTGATGTCATGACTTAAGCTAAAACTTGAACTGGGTAATCTGATAATGAAACTATGTGCCAAGAGTCTGTGAGAATAGTTGATTGTTCAAACAGTTTTTATGCCAATCTAGAACTTTCCCGGTTAGTCCTGCTAAGACAATATACTCTAGAGGCTAGGAAGTGATCATAGGCCCTTGTTCTGATAAGTTCGCAAATTGCATAAAAGAAGAATCCTACGAAATGAAATAAACGCTTTCTTCGATCCAAATGCTTTGAGCCTACATTAGACCATTTCATTCTAAACCCCTAACTCACCTTCCCATAATCTACTATGTTGGCCCCAGTCCCTCATTGGACATGTGCACCTCGACTTAGGCCAAAAGCCTAAGTTAAAGATGGATAATGTAAAAGGTAACCTCAATCTTGGCCTTGATCCGACATCTGGTATTGTGTACCTCAACCAATGGAAAATCCATAAGTTGAGGGTAGCTATGCAAGAGGAAACCGAAAAAATGGGTATGAAAAGAGTTTGATGTTGAAAAAGAGAAAAAGAAAAAGAGAGGATAGGATGTGACTTGTTGAAATCTAAAGAAAAGAATAAAATGCAAGAAGTAGATGAAAGTAAAAAATAAATAGCTACAACGTCTAAAGTCACATCCTTGGTTGAAGAAAATCAAGGGAAAGAAGGTAAAAAGATAGGATGTCAAAAATAGGGCAAAAAAAGGTTGAAAGCCTATTGTAATGTCAAGAAGGGAAGAAAGTCACTAAGAAATAGCCAAATGTACCACACCTGACCCTGAGCCTGTGTTACAAGCCAAGAAAGTCCTATAATGATCCTAGAATCTAGTCTAGAGAGTCTAAGTAGTGAAAATAAGGACAAGCCTATGGTATTGAGCATTAATTGTACTTGAAGTTACTTCTGAGTGTGAGTGTTGAATGAATCCAGTACTAAAATTCATATTCATTGTGTGAAAATGGGATTTCGTTTGAAGTAAGGGCACTTGTTACATTTCAGAAAGTTGGTACCTTGGAGATAGTGAAACAGTGTATGTTGTGTGTTGGTTGGTCGATCTTTGTCACAAAACCTGCATGAATTATGTTGTCGAGTCTAAAAGAACAGACTTTAAACCATAAAAGAGAGTTGGGATAGAGAGCCATGTGATTGCTTGGGCTTGAAATTGCTTGCTTCTATACAAGTGTCGTTTAGAGTTTTAGTCCGTTGCTTAAGGACAAACAACGATTTTAAGTTGAGAGTGTTGATATACCGTGAGTTTACGGTATTTTTAATACATTTCACTTGAGAGTTGTGTGTGTCTGGGGCTTTTTTGTATTGGTTTTTATCGTGTTTTGCAGGAAAGATGTTTAGGCGCGGAAGTAAAGAGATAGCTGAAAGAAATGCAGAACAAGGCTTGTATGGAGGTGATCGATGGACCGTAGGTCCATTGACGCTCTATAAATGGTGGCCGTAGATCAACAGGCATGGCATGGAAATCAACTTAGGGAAATCTGACCAAGTCTGGAATCACGGTGGCCATTAACGGTTCGTAGATTGATCCACGGACCGTACTGTTGATCCGTAGAATGATACTGCGAGGGTTCCAGTACCTGATGTTTGAAGATTCTAAGTGTGGAGCTACAGAGAGGGATTGATGTACTGGAGTTCTGTCGTTTTCTTCAGAGAAGCTAGTTTTTGGGAAGCTGAAATATTTTCTTTGTCTTGGCTAACGGAAGGGACTCACGAACCGTAGATCCATTGACGGTCCGTGAGTCAGTCTCGTGGAATGAAGACGCATGCCTGAACAAACTTTCCTTGTTTTGTTTCCCTTTTAATTTAGGACTTGTTTTCTATAAATAGGGCATGTAAACCTCGTTTTTGGGGGTTAGACTTTATTACTTATATACTAGTTCTTGACTTGGGAGATTAACTTGCAACTGTAGCAATTCTTAATTTCCTAAGTTCGTTTTGAAGATTTTGGTGTTGCAATTCAAGTTCAATTTCTGGGTTTATTATTCTTCTTACGTAAGTTCATAATTCTTTTATCTAAAATAATGAATTGTGTTCATATGATTATGGGTAACTAAACTCCACAACTAGGGTTGTGGGAACCATCAGCGATTTACAAAGTATGAATATTAAATAAGCAATTCTTGAATAGTGTTGTTGCATGCATTGATAATTCTTTCGTTTAGAAGTCTTTTTAACGAGTACATGCGTTAGAACTAGCCTTGTTGCTACTTACCGAACCAAGGAGGTAATCAACAAGAAAAGAATTATCAACATAGATTTAGTGTGATACTATATAATATGATAGTGTTGATTGGTGCGAAGTAATAACTAAGCCAAACATCGATGTGATTTCTAATATGAGGTAAAGGTAAGGGTTACTAAGTTATACACACGTAGCCAGACCATGGTGCAGGGTGAAATTCTCTAGATGCCGGACCAAGGATTTAGAGATACCTAACTTATCACTTTGCATGTAGTACACTAGGACATGATTGGTATTACTAGGCTTACTGTGTTATGAGCTTGTGGGGAACACATATACCTTAGATGATTCTCTCATCTTGATAACAACCAAAATTGACCTTTGTTTACTGATTAATTACTGAATTCTTACAATTTGTTTCGTAAAATCCCCCCCCTTTAATTACTTGTTTCTGGAAGTAATTTGACTAAACAAATATAATTGTTGGTTAAAGTTAAGTCTAGACCATTTTCCTCTTGGGATCGACCCCAACCTACAAGTTGGGTTCTTTACTTGATAACGATCGCTTATGTTTCTTTAGGGAAGTGTATTTTGAGCGTATCAATATCTTGAGTTGAGTATCGAGTTGAGTATCATATTATTGAGTTGAGCCCTATTTCCCTGAGTTGAGTTGAACAATGTTTTACTAAGTTGAGTATCTTATTATTGATTTGAGCCCTATTTCTTTGAGTTGAGTTGAACTATGTTTCACTGAGTTGAGTACCTTGTTGTTGAGTTGTGCCCTATTTCATTGAGTTGAGTTGAGTGAGTTGAGAAGAGGTAAGTATGTTTCTCTTCCATCAGTTCAAGGTTATGCTTATGCTTTAGAATTCCGCTTACATGCTAGTACATTCCATGTATTGACGCCGTTTGGCCTGCATCTTTTATGATGTAGATACATATATTTAGGGTCATCAATAGAAGCTTCGTTGATTCCACTTGCAGTTCCAGTTAGCTATGGTAAGCCTCATTTCATCTGAAGGCTTCCATTCTTTTCTTTTAGTTTGTTAGGATGTAGGGGTCTTGTCACGATGATCCTTCTGTAATAGTAGAGGCTTCATAGATAGTTCAAAAGTTTAGGAGTCTATTATTATTTCCTTTGTTATTTTAATGTTTTGAGTTCAAGAGGCATTTAACTAATACTTGTTAAATTATTTTCAGACGATTATTGGAGTTCGATTTAAATTATGTTTTTAAAGTTATTTTTGCATCATGAGTTTTCATTTTGCTTAAGTAAGTCTTCGGCTGAGTAATGAGCCAGACCAAGGGTTCGCTTCGGAACCAACAATGGTTTTCGAGTGCCAATTACGTCCATGGTATAGGCGCGGGGAGTGACATGCATCTTCTCAACCTACCATTAAAAGGTAATGTTATAATTTAAAAATATTCATTATGGTTATAGTAATACATATTTGAAGACATTTTAGTTGGTTCATAGTTACATGATTTATAAACAATATTTGAAATCTTTCATTCTGAATCCGATCTACAACATGTCTTAATAGATTAGGATTTCCCTTCTTGATTTCTTTTATATGTTCTTTGCAGATATAAAACACATATATACTTAATACAAGAACTTGTCAATATTATTTTTTAATAATTAATTATTTTGCATGTTCAGTGATTTAATACTCACTCACAATAAGGAGTTGTGGAAGTAGAATTAAATAAAACATATTTCTGTGCTCGAGCATGCATCGTGTCATCAAGAATAAACCCTTTCTCTTCAGGTTATCGATGACCCTCCAGATTCATGGTTTCATTAGACAAAGTATTATTTCTTTATGGTCGATTAGACTTTGCCTCCACATCATCTAAGCATCTTGATAAAAATGTCATGCGCTCTTGTATATATTGTCCTTCTGCAACCAAACCGTCTGGATGACTTCTACTCCCTACATAGTCTTTAACAATAATAAACAGCCTAAAATTCAAGATTCTGAAAAGTTCAATAAAATTCTTTGGAATTAAAATAAAATAATTAAATGATATCTTTCAATTGCCCACATTGAATGATATTGTGAAGGTCTACCCAACATTGCTTCTTTAACTAAATGGATCACTAGATGCTCCATACTAAAAAAGAAATGGAGGAAATATTCTCTCGAAAAGACAAAGAGCTAGTACAACTCGATCTTGAAGCTTTTCTAATTCATCAATCTTCATAATTGTTGAACAAATGCCCCTAAAAGAATTTCTTAAGTCAATTAATAGCTTAAGAACATTAATTAGCAGCAGATTCATCAAGGATATAGGAAGGAACTGTTGCATTAAAATATGATAGTCATGACTCTTCAATCCATGCATAGTGCGTTGTTTATGATCAACACAATTTAAGATATTTGAAGCCTAATCATATGGAAATTTCACATCTCAAAAAACCTATATGAGCATATCTTTTTGTCTGTTAATCAATGTCAAACATGCAAGTGATAGATAATGTTTCTCATTAGATTTTTTTTGTTATGATGCAAAGCTTTTTGAATCCCCATCTCTTGTAAGTCGAAATGAAACTTGTGATATATTGTGAGTTTACGGTATTTTTAATACATTTCACTTAAGAGTTGTGTGTGTCTAGAGCCATTTTGTATTAGAATTAATGTTTATTGTGTTGTATTTGTAGGAAATAGGCTTGGACGAGGTTGAGAGAGATGACAACTGAAATTCTGCAGAAGGAGCCACCCAAGGAGGTGACCTACGGACCGTAGGTCAAGTCACTGGGAGTCTGACTAAGTGTGGAACCACGGAGGCCAGTGACAGAATGTAGGTCGACCCGCGGGCCATCCTGTACATTCATCGATGAGATCAAAGAGTTGGAGTTCGAGTAGCTGATGAAAAGTTCCAAGTGTAGCCACAAAAGGGGGACCCATGGATCGTAGGTCAACCTACGGTCTGTACTTCACACCTGTTGTTTGTATCTGAAAGTTAAATGTTCCAGCCTCTGTGGAAAAGTTCTAAGTATTAAGTTACGGAAGGGACCTACGGACCGTAGGTCTAACGACGGTCCGTAGGTCAGTCTCTTCGATTGAAGCCGCGTCCAGAAGTTTTATTTCCTTATTTGATTTCCTTTTTGTTTAGGACAAGTTTTTCTATAAATAGGGTATGTAAACTTTGTTTTTGAGGGCTGGACACCAATGTATACTTTTATTCTTGATATTTTCTTGGGAATTAACTTGCAAATTTTGGTAATTTGATTTCCTAATTTCGGTTTATAAGATTTTTGCTTTGAATTTCATTTGGAGTTTACGAGTTTCTTCTACTCAATACGTAAGTTCATGAAGTCTTCTTCTAAAAATATTAATTGTGTTCTTTCAAGCATGAGTAGCTACATCCAAAACTAGGGTTGTGGGAACTATGAGCAATGGACAACGTATGAATAATAACTAAGTAATTCTTGAATAGTGTTGACGCATGTATTGGTAATTATTTTTCTTAGAAGTCTTTTTAACGGTGGCCAACGTTAGAACTCACCTTATTGCTACTTACCAGACCAAGGAGGTAGTTAATAAAAAAAGAATTATCAAAAGAGATTTAGTGTGATACTATCAAATAGTCTAATATCAATTGGTGCGAGGGTGAAAACTAAGCCATACATTGACGTGATGTCTAATCTGAGGTTAAGATAAGGGTTAGTAAATTATACACATATAGCTAAACCAATATGCAGGATGAAATTTCCCATTTGGAGGACCAATCACCTAGGGATACCTAACTTACCACTTTGAATGTGATATACTGGGAAAGGATTACTATTACTAGGGTTACCGCATTAGGAGCTTATGGGGAACACATATACCCTAGTTGCTCTCTCTCATTGATAACAACAAAATTCAAATCTTACTTACTTGTTACTTAACAACATTCAGTTATTTTTTTCACAAACCCCCCCCCCCCCCTTTACTTGTCTCGGAAATAACTCAACTAAACAGACATAGTATTTAGTTAAGTTTTAGTCAAAACCATATCCCTCATGGGATCAACCCCAACCTACAAGTTCGGTTCTTTACTTGATAACAATCGCTTATACTTCTATAGGGAAGTGTAATTTGAGGGTATCAAATTTTGGCGCCGCTGCCAGGGAATAAGGTTTTTGGATTAAGTTTAACTACACTATTGAACTTTAGTCAATTATTTCTTAATTTTATGTTTACTTTTGTTTTTGTTTCCTACAGGTTTCTACTCTAGTGTATCCCAAGTAAATGGAGTCGAGTTCATTTGGCAAAAAAACCAACATAGTATGATAATAGCTCATAGATTCATTAGGTGAGAATGTACTTTCAATCTTAGAATCATCAATATGTGAGTAAACTTTTCACATTATATTCAAAGTGTGTTCATGAGAATAGCCTTTCATTCAACAAAACAACAGTATCATATTCATAGTCATTGCATGCATAGTCATGTGTAAGGGTATGGGGAGAATGATCTTGCAACCACACCATAAGTACACAATAGTCATAGGATCTTCACTATCTAAGTGCATCATAAGCTCTTACACAATTCTCATCAGCATGTACAACCCACATAATTTTCCCTTCAAGGCCATGAATCAAACTTAACCCAAACATCTAGAATTTCTACATTGGATAGCGGAATATAATGATTCAATAACTCAATGAACATACACATAATCAATTGACATACTTCTATAATCAATCAACTTACATCATGAATTCACAATTTAACAATATGGGGGATTCATGGGTTTTTGGAGGGATTTTTATCATAAATCAACAATTAATCATCAATTCAACAATAATCCACCATAGTCAACCATAATCAACCATAAATAAACAATTGAAAGCGTTCTGAAAGAGGACCCATGACTTAGATTGAAACCCTAGGTTTTTGGGGAATTTGAAAGCTTAAAATTTAGTTTTGAAGGGACTCTATTGGTGGAAACAACCCATAGATGAAAAGCCAACATACCTTGCTTAAGAATCTCCAAGAAATTTGAGGAGGAAACCTTTAATTTGCCAAACCCTATCTCCAAGTCTACTCTTCTTCTTCTTCTTTGGGTTTCAGAAAGAGAAATATTGACAGGAAGATGAAGTTTTAGTTTGATTTGGGTGTTTGAGTATAATGACTTAGTTTAGGGAATTTTGACTTAAAAACAACTTATATAGTAACCCTAAAAATACCCAAAATGACCCCACTTTAATTGGACTTGAAAGGAAATGACTTGACTAACCTTCATTTAAGTAACCACGTCAGGCACTACGAGCACCTTCATGAGCCGTGGTGATGACCTCGATCTGTGGTCCCACTCGTGAAAATGGGGCAGTGGCTAGGCACTTCGTGCCTTAAACTTCCTTGCCCAATGCATTCCCACGAGGGGCTCGATGAGCCGTGGTCCCGCTCGTGGTCCTTGAGGCAGTTGCTAGGTTAATTTGTGCCACAAGCTACTTTGGTCAAGGCATCTTCACGAAAGGCTCCTCGAGCCGTGGTCCCTTCCGTGATATTGAGGCACTAGCTAGGATTTTTGGTAGCTATTTTTCCATGTTCAAGGAAGGTTCACGAGCCACCTACACAAGAGGTGGTGTGGACCACGATCCGTGGTTCCCCTCGTGAAAGTGGGGCAGTTTGTTCAAAGCTAGTGGCATCCTTAGCATTTGGCTTGTCACTTGCCCTTGGCCTTGACCCTTATAACCCTCATTTCAACTCTAAAAGGTCTTCTATGCTATGGGGAATCATTTTATGATTTTCTTCCCTTACGTTTAGGCCCTAGTTTAACCTACTATTTGCTAGAGTGTTACAAGAGTTGAGCAAAATTTTGCGAAAGATGAATAATCAAGGGGTCTAAGTTAATCCAATCGGAGGAAAATCAAGGTGATGGTGTTGAATTTCAGCCTCCTAGGTTGTTAATGAGCACGCTCAGGATCATGTTGGCAGTCTACTGGGATATGCATCGATGGTAAAGGATCCACAAGAACCAAGAGTGCGTGATAATTACAGGGTTGAATTCAACACTATCGAATTTGAAGGACCCATTGTTCCCCCTCCTCTACCCTCGGGGCACACATTCTTTATGACTAGTAGTTTGATGCAAATGTTTATAGCAAGGGGGTTATTTTCTGCTATGGTTTCGAAAGATCTGCATGGGCACATGGTCAAGTTGAGGAGTGTTTGTAGGAGTTGTGTGGGGTGACCGAAGTTGGATATGAACATCATAGTGTTGAGAGTCTTACCTCTATCATTGACCGGTGATGCTGCGGTATGGTTTTGTGAGCTTTCGTACAACTCGATTCATACATGGGACCAATTGCACAAGGTGTTCATGGCCAAGTAGTTTCCATTGTCAAATAAGCTGAATCACAAAGATAAACTCAACAACTTCATGGCACTACCTGGGAGTCTATGAGTAGTTTATGGGACAGGTTCAGTGCAGTCATAAGAAGTGTTTCGAACCACCGCATTGATGATGAGTCACTGAAGGAGTATTTCTACAGAGGTCAAAATGACAATGGTAAGGCTGTGCTTGATACTATTGCTCGAGGATCATATGGTGAGTTCACTTTTGTATGAGATTGCTGAGAGACTGGAGAAGATTTCCCGAAACAACAAAGCATGGAGCACTCAAAATTCAGACACTGGATGAAGCACTTTTGCAGTTCAATCTACACCTAGTCAATCTGTCGATGACATTCGTGAGGAGACAACTCAGATAAGTACATAACTTGGGTTGGTTTTGAATCATGTAACTGGAGGTCCAGAAAAGGTAAATACGGTAAATAACTTTACTAAAACTCCACCACCACCGGGTGAGGAATGCTACTACGAGGAGGATGCTTACTTGGTGAATGATGAGACGGTGGGTTTCCGAGCCAACGCCCAAGGTTCTAATGCGAATAATTGGCACTAAGATCAAGGAATCCAAGGTTGGAAGTATGGTAACTACAATCGAGAGGGTCAATATATCTGGGATAGAAACTACAATTGCGACAACAACTACAACCAGGTAAACTATGGCAACAGAAATGAGAGGTTGGGCCTTAAGTTCCACCTGCAAATTGAGAATCTTGTAATAGGGAAGCTGGAAGTAGTATGTCACGGATTGAGGATATGATGCAGAAGATGATGAAGAGGTTTAACTTGGCTGATGAGAACGCGAAAGAGATGCAAAACGACTTGTCTGGAATCGGTCAAAAAGTTGATGCCCATGCAGTATTGAAAAATTAACTTGAGCAGCAGTATAAATAGTTGTCCACTACAGTAAACCCACATTAGCCGTGCACACTTCCTAGCAACACCATCCAAAATCAGAAGAATGATGGGCATTGTATGGTAGTCACTACTCGAGGGGGTAAACAGACCACTGATCGTCCTATGCTGTCAGAGGTTGAAAAAGATGATGATTAGATTGAGGTTACTGGAGAGTCCAAGAATGCTATAAAGAAGGAAGCAGAGATAACCCAAAAAATTATCCTTATGCTTAGACCTCCACCTCCATTCCCACAGAGTATGGTTAAGAAGAATGAAGAAGGGAAATACCACAGGTTTATTACTATGTTGAAACAGTTTTCTATCAATGTTCCGTTGATAGAGGCTTTGGAGCAAATTCATGGGTATGCGAAATTTATGAAATATTTGGTGACTAAGAAGAGGGCCGTCAGTTTTGAAGATGATGATAGGTTGCAACATTGCAGTGCTATTGCTACTAGGTTGCTTGTGCAGAAGAAAAAGGATCCCGACGCTTTCACTATTTCTTGTACCATCGAGTTGTTGCATTTTGTGAAGGCGTTGTGAGATTTGGGTGTGAGCAATAATCAGATGCCATTATAAATTTATAAGAGTTTGGGTTTAGGAGCTCTAAAACGGACAGCAATGCGATTACTCATGGCCGATAGAACTGTGAAGAAGCCCATTGGTATTCTCCAAGATGTAATTGTGAAAGTGGAGACGTTTATTTTTCCAGTGGATTTTTGATACTCGACTGTGAGGTTGATTTTGTGGTTCCCATCATCCTAGGGAGACCATTCTTTGCAACAGGGAGTGGCTTAATCAATATGGAGAAAGGGCAGATGAAGTTTTGATTGAATAGTGAAAAGGTAACTTTTAATAGTTGTAGGTCCATGAAGTAGGAAAGTGATCTCAAGTTAGTGCCATTGGTGAATCATATTATGGAGCGAGGTTCTGATCTGTCTATTGAAGAGAGGTTGGGTGTTGAGGCACTTGCAGGGGTAATGATGAATTTTGAGGGCGATGGTATTGAAGACTATGATGAGTTAGTTTCCGCACTTTATAGGTTCAAATTCCGTTCCATACTGAAAAAATTAGAGTTAGACATAAAGAATCGCGACTCTCCACCCGCAAGGCCTTCTATTGAAGAGGCTCCAAAATTTGAGCTTAAGGCTCTACCATCATATTTGAGGTATGTATTCTTGGGTAGAGATGGTACTTTACCGATTATCATTGCGGCTGATTTGTATGCGGAACAAGTTGAGGCTTTGGTTTCTGTGTTGAAGAGGTTCAAGAGTGCTATTGGGAGGACTTTTGAGGACATTATTGGGATTCCTCCTGGCATTTGTTATCATAAAATCCAACTCATGCCGAATCACAAGCCTAGTATTGAGCACCAAAGGAGAATAAATCCGCTTATGCAAGAGGTAGTGAAAAATGAAATCATCAAGTTGTTGGATGCTCGAGTCATTTATCCCATTGTAGATAGTAGTTGGGTTTGTCATGTTCAGTGTGTGCCAAAGAGAGGTGGGATTCATGTGGTACCTAATGCGAAAAACGAGCTTTTTCCGATGCGGCCAGTTACTGGATGGAGAGTATGCATTGACTACCGTAAATTAAATACTTGGACAGAAAATGACCACTTCCCTATGTCGTTCATGGATCAGATGTTGGACCGCCTTGTTGGTAAGTGTTGGTATTGCTTTTGTAATGGTTATTCGGGCTACAATCAGTTCTATGTGGCTCCAGATGACCAAGAGAAGACCAAATTCACCTTCCCTATGGGACTTTCGCCTTCAAACGGATGCCATTTGGGTTCTGTAATGCTTTAGCGACCTTCCAGCGTTGCATTATGTCGATATTTTCTAATACGGTGGAGGACACTATTGATGAATTTATGGATAATTTCTCTGTAGTAGGTGACTCATTTGATGGTTGTTTGGATCATTTGGACGAGGAACTTAAATGGTTTGAAGAGTGCAATCTTGTGCTCAATTGGGAAAAGTGCCACTTCATGGTGAAAGGGGGATAATTCTGGGCCATCGGATTTCTGAGAAGGGTATTGAGGTTCATAGAGCTAAAGTTGAGGTATAGAAAAGCTTTCACCACCTATCTCATTTACAGGTGTTAGAAGTTTTCTAGGGCATTCAGGTTTTTATAGGAGGTTTATCAAGGATTTCTCCAAAAATGGACACCTATTGTGGAAATTACTCGAAAAGGAGTGTAAGTTTGATTTTTATGATGCTTGTCTGAGAGCATTTGGAGAGTTGAAAGAAAAGCTAGTTTCCGCAACTATCATTATTTCACTGGATTGGTGGCAACCGTTCGAAAAGATGTGTGATGTGAGTGGAGTGGCGCTTGGTGTGGTATTGGGACAGAGCCTAGAGAAGATTCTTCATCCTATTTACTATGCCAGCAAAGCTCTAAATGTGGCTCAAAGGAACTATAAAGTGACTGAACATGAACTCTTTGCTGTTGTTTCCGCATTCGAGAAATTTTGATCCTACTTGCTTGGTACTAAGGTCATAGTGCATACTGACCATTCTGCATTGAGGTATCTAATGGCTCAAAAGGATGCAAAACCAAGGTTAATTAGATGGGTGTTGTTGCTGCAAGAGTTAGATTTTGAGGTAAAAGACAGAAAAGCGACTGAAAATCAAGTTGCTGATCATTTGTCCAGATTAGAGGAGGAAGCGATGCTCAATCCAGGAGATGGGGCTGAAATTAATGATGTTTTTCTAGACGAACATGTATTGGCTGCTTCTCATGATCTTATTCCTTGGTTCACAGACTTTGCTAACTACTTGGCAAGTGATCTAGGTTCATCAAATTTGTCGTTTCACCAAAGGAAAAACTTTATGCATGATGTGAAGAAGTTCTTTTGGGATGAGCCTTATTTGTTCCGTATTTGTGCTGATGGATAATTCTTCGTTGTGTGCCCGAAGTTTAGATGATAAGTATACTAGAGGTGTGTCACCCTTCACCTATTGGTGGGAATCATAGTGGTATTCGAACTGCGCATAAAATTTTGCAGTCTGGGTATTACTGTCCTACCATTCACAAAGATGCTCACGATTTCGCCAAGTCTTGTGATCATTGCCAAAGAGAAGTAGGAATTTCAAAGTGGCAAGAGCTACCTATGAATTTGATATAGGTGATTGAGTTGTTTGATGTATGTGTCATTGATTTGATGGGTCCATTTGTGAGTTCACATGGGATGAAGTATACTTTTTTGCGATTGATTATGTGTCGAAATGGGCGTAAGCAATTGCTCTTTGAAACAATGAAGGTAAAAGTGTCACCTCATTATTGAAAAAGAATATTTTATCTATATTTGGTACACCTAGGGCGATTATCAGCGATGGAGGTTCCCACATTTGTATTAAATTTTTCAAGGCATTGCTAGAGAAATATGGAGTCCGTCACAATGTAGCCACTCCTTACTATCCCCAGTCTAGTGGGCAAGTTGAACTGTCCAACAGAGAGATAAAGCAAATCCTTGCTAAGACTGTGAATGCAAACAAAACTGATTGGTCAAGGAGGTTTAATGATGCTCTATGGGCCTATCGCACCGCATTCAAGACTCCTATAGGTATGTCCCCCTACCAACTTGGATATGGGAATTCTTGCCATTTGCCGGTAGAGCTAGAGCATAAGGCTATGTAGGTGCTATAGAAGTTGAATTTGGATTTGGGCGCCACATCGAGTCAAAGAGTGAATGACATGAATGAGCTTGATCAGTTTCACTTAAAATCTTATGAAAGTTCATCCTTGTACAAGGAGAAGATGAAGAAGTAGCATGATCAAAAGATAGAAAAGCTTGAATTTGCTGTGGGTGATCTAGTGCTTCTATTCAACTCAAGGTTGTGCTTGTTTCCAAGCAAGCTCAAGTCCAAGTGGATCGGGTAATTCATAGTCACTCAAGTGTTCCCACATGGAGCGGTCAAACTCGAGAACAAGGAGGTAACAAGGTTCAAAGTGAACGGTCAAAGGATCAACTTTTCTATGATTTGAGATTATTACTCAAAAACTAGCTCAAAGGCTCTCTTGGAAATCAGTGTTTCCTCTATTGTTTAAATGTGAAAACATTTCAACTCTTGGGAATACTTAGTTCCCTTATATTATTTGAAGAAATGAACATTACTTTTACTCTTTACTCAACTCAAAACTCAAACCTTAAAACAAAGTTAAAATGTTTGTAAAAGACTTATGGAAAACTCTATGAACTTCTCTTGACTTGAGTCTTCACTTTCCTTGAATTGAATTATTGATTCAAGGCCCATGATCTCATGTTTATCGATGATTTCATAATATTTGGACGTACCTTAGAGTGTAGGAATCAACTAGGAAACTTAGGTACATTTCTAGGGAACTAGTATGGAAAGAAGTGGGGAAAAATAGAAGACATGTTATCCCTGCAGCTCTGAGTGGCGCGGGACGCCAGAGCCCAAACTTCATAGACTGGGTTGGGGCTCTCTGAGTGGCGCGGCGCCCAAATTCCCAAACTTCAGACTCTGAAGTGGGGTGCTCTGAGAGGCGCAATGCCTTTGCCGAGAAATTCCCCAATTTTTCTTACTTGTTTTTCAACTCTAAAACCTCTAAACTAAACTGGTTTCTTCTCTCAAACGGTTTGGATCGAATACGCAACAAAATGTACAAGAACCTACTCAAAAGTACATCAATTCTCATGAATTTAACTCAAAAACTCATCAACAACTTCAACAAATCAAGAACCCAATCAAATTTCAACAAAACCCATCAAGAACTCAATTTCTAAACCTTCCAGAATCCAAATTCATTGAAATAAATGATGTTTGGTGGGTGGGTGAACTAACCCAACACAATGTGATCTCATATACCTCGTAGGGATCACCCCTTAATTAAATCCACAATCTTAGATTCAAGAATTTGACGATTCATTGCTTCGTCTCCTCTTTTCTCCTCTACTTTTCTCTTCTCTAAAAACCCTAACTTAGTTTTAAAAAGAGTAAACTAAATCCAATCATTTTAGACCCCAACTTAATTACCAAAAACGAAATTAATTAATTGGGTGGCGAAAAGACCATAATGTTCTTCTAAAATCCGGTTTTGACTTTCCTTATCTAGACAACCAAACTTCAAATGGACATATCTTACTCATACAGACTCGGAATTGAGAAAACTCAGCGGTGTTGAAAAGATAATTCAACGATCAATGGTATGGTATCTTGTAGCACACCTAACTCATGTTGAGCTAGGAGTTATGGTCGTTTAAAGTTGACCAAAAACTCAAACTTGACATAACTAAACAAATTTTCCAGATTTTTCATTCTTTCCAAAACTGACTCGTTCTTATTCTAGCTCTTTTGCAGTTCTTTCAAATAGCGAGATGTTACAATATCTCTCCCTTGGGAACATTCTTCCTAGAATGAGATTACTCTTAGTAGGCTAAGGACGTAATATCTAACATCTAGCTTAAACACCTAACGAGAAAAATGCAAATACAACATGCCAACATAAAAATAAATGCCAAGAAAAGGATTAGTACCTTAATTTGGAACATCTCCTGATTTGAAGAGATGTGGGTATCTCTTCTTCATATCCTCCTCAGCTTCCCAAGTAGCTTTCTCAACAAACAGATTTCTCCGAAGAACTTTGACTAATGCTACTTCCTTGGTACTCATCTTGAGAAATTGACAGTCTAGAATCTGAACAAGGATCTCCTTATAAGACAAGCTATCCTTGATACCAATATATTCAGTTGGTATAATAAGTCAAGAATCTCCCATGCACTTCTTCAATTTGGAAATATGATATACCAGATGAACCGCTGCTAACTCTTGTCGTAGCTCTAACTCATAAGCTACATTTCCAATCCTCTTGGATATTCTGTAAGGACCAATATACTAGGGACTAAGCTTCCCCTTGTTACGAAATCTCATAACAGCATTCATGGGTGAAACTTTTAAGTATACCCAATCATCTACTTCAAACTCTAACTCCCTCCTCCCAACATCAGTGTAGGATTTTTGACGACTCTGCGCTGTTTTCAACCTTTCTTGAATAACCTTCACTTTCTCCATAGTTTGATGAACTAAGTCTGGTCCTATAATCCCAGCTTCACCAACACCATCCAATTGTTGATCTGCATCTTCTCCCATAAAGAGCTTCATATAGAGCCATCTGGATGCTAGATTGGTAACTATTATTGTAAGCAAACTAAATGAGAGGTAGGTGATCATCCCAATTACCTTTAAAATCAATCACACAGGCTCTCAACATTACTTCTAAGGTCTGAATAGTACCTTTTTCTTGACCATCTGTCTGAGGATGAAAAGTAGTACTCAAGTTCACCTTTGAACCTAAGCCTTTCTAGAATGACTTCCAAAACTGTGTAGTAAATTGTGCACCTCTATCTGAAATAATGAAATCGAAACCCTATGAAGTCTAACCACCTTTTGAAGATACAACTTGGCATAATCCTCTATTGAATGGGTAGTTTGTACCAGCAAAAAGTGGGCTGATTTTTTCATTCTATCAACAATCACCCAAATAGAATCATGTTGCCTACGAGACCGTGGCAACTCAATAATGAAGTCCATATTTATCATCTCCCACTTACATTCTGGAATCTCTATATTCTGAGCCATGCTACCGGGTAAATATCTTGGAGTTCACCTACCTTGATACCTCAATACGCCATCTCCCCCTTATTCAAAAGCCAATACTTTTGCTTATGAACAATTTCCTTCAATTCAAGCAATATGGGATCTTGGGTTTGCTTCTCTTTCATTTCTGACACTAACGATGGTTCATCCTTATTCATCACCACTACTCCTCCTTCTGTGGAATCCATTAGGCGACCTTCCAATCGTGCAAGTCTATGCACATCTCTAGCTAGATCTTTCATATCTTCCTCAAAATGAGCGGTACTGCCCATAAAAAACTTGCTCAAGGCATTAGCAAAAACATTAGCCTTACATGGGTGATATACAATACTCATGTCATAATCCTTGAGTAATTTTAACCACCTCCTCTGTCAGAGATTAAGCTCTTTCTGACTAAAAACATACTAGAGACTTTTGTGAACAGTGAACACATCTACATGAACAGCATACAAATAATGACGCCATATTTACAAAGCAAATACTACGACAGCCAACTCTAGATCATGGGTCGGATAATTCTTCTCATGAACTTTCAACTGTCTGGAGGCATAAGCTATAACTTTTCAATTCTGCATTAACACACAACCCAAACAAACTCTAGACGCATCACAATACACAATAAAACTTTGAGTACCGTACGGTAAGGTCAATACTGGGGTAGTAGTCAACCTCTTTTTCAATTCCTGAAAGCTTTTCTCACAAGCTTCAGAATATTGAAACTTAACTATCTTCTAAGTCAACTTGGTCAAAGGAGAATAAATGGATGAGAACCCCTCTACGAACCTTCTATAATATCTAGGCAACCCCAAGAAATTCCTAATATCAGTTGGACATGTGGGTCTAGGCATATTCTTCACTTCTTCTATTTTCTGGGTATGAACTCTAATTCCATCACCGAAAAAATGTGGCGTAAGAATTCCACAGACTCAAGCCAAAACTAACATTTAGAGATCTTAGCATACAACTCCTTATCCTTAGAGTTTGGAGAACTATTCTGAGATGGCTAGCATGAACTTCCTCATTTCTTGAATAGATTAGAATGTCATCACTGAACATGACAACAAACATATATAAATAAGGCTTGAATACTTTATTCATAAGGTTCATGAACGCTGCAGGCGCATTGGTTAAATCGAACGACATGACCAGAAACACATAATGACCATAACGGGTCTTAAATGGTGTCTTCAGAAAATCACATTCAATTACTCTTAACAAATGGTGGCCTGATCTGCTATCTATCTTAGAAAAACAAGTAGCACCCTGAAGCTGATAAAAAGATCATCAATTCTCGGAAGAGGATACTTATTCTTGATGGTAACCTTGTTCAACTGGCAGTAATCTATACACATCCTAAGGGAACCATCTTTACTCCTCACAAATAAGACTGGAGCTCCCCAAGGTGAGACACTTGGTCGAATAAAACCCTTATCTAGGAGATCTTTCAACTGATCTTTTAGCTCTTTCAACTCTGCTGGAGCCATTCTATATGGCAGAATAGAGATAGGATGAGTATCAGGAAGGACACCTATACCCAAGTCCATTTCTCTCTCAGGAGGGACTCTAGGTAGATCATCAGGAAAGACTTCTGGAAACTCCCTCACAACTGGAACTAACTCAATAGGAGGTGTCTCAACACTAGAATAATTAACTCAGACTAAGTGATAGGCACACCCCTTGGAGACTAACTTTGCTTCCTTAAGGTAAAAAACAAAACGACCCTGAGGCATTGCTGAACTACTCCTCCACTAAAAGACTGGCTCATTAGGAAACTATAGCTTGACAACTCGAGTTCTACAATCAATCGAGGCATAACAGGCATGAAGCCAGTCCATACCAAAAATGACATCAAAATCTACCATGTCTAAACTCAACTAAATCATCCATGGTGTTCTTGTGATTAACAGAAATGGTACAATCATGATAGACTCGCTCAGCTAGAATAAACTCCATAACAGGTGTAGAAACACAAAAGGGGTCACAAAGTTTCTCAGGAAGAACATCAAATTTCATTTCAACATAAGGAGTCACAAAAGATAAACTCGCTCTTGGGTCTAGCAAAGCATTCACATTAGGAGTAAGGACTTTGACCATACCAGTAACAACATCTAGAAAATTCTCTTGCTATTGATGACTAGCATAAAGATGGTTTGCTCCTCCGCCTACCTCTGAAGTAGCTCCTCTAGAGGAGGTTTTGTCTGGTGGAGCAACTGATGAAGATTGGGCTTTATAGCCCTGATTCCCATTGCCTTGCCGGTTCTTAGGGAACTCTTTCATGAAGTGACCCTCTTGACCACACTTGAAACAACTGGTGGAGCCATCGTGACACTTACTTGGGTAGTTCCTACCACACTTAGCATATGTAGGAGCCTTGTTACCTTCTTGTGCCACACTACCCTGTGACTGAGCAGGTCTAGCTCTGAAGTTCTGCAAATTCTGACTATTGTATTCACCTTTGTTCCTTGGTGCAGGTGCATTAGCAGATGATGGAGCAGGTCCTTTATGCTTTTGATAAAAGGAAGAACGGTTCACATTACTCCTTTGCTGCCCCGAATCATTCCCTGTCTTAGCTTTCTTGTTTCTAAACTCTTCCCTATCTTTCAGATTCTCTTCATCAACCTGCTACACATAAACGATCAACCTTGCAATATATGTCCCCTATTAGCATAGTTGTCTTTCCCTCTTTGCTTGATAGACGGGACAACCCAGCAACAAATAGACTCATCTTGCTCATCATCTCAGCTACCTTCTCCGGAGCATATTGGGAAAGTAGGGTGAGTTCAAACTATATACATGAACACTTATTGAATCCTGCTTATGGGTAAGGAAAAAACACCCCAAGAAAGCCTCCTCAAACATAGCCCAACTCGAAATCGGTGCATCCTCAACCCTACCCTTCTTCCATTGGTCAAACCAAGTCCTAGCAACATTCTTCAGTTGATATGCAGCTAGTTCCACTTGCTCAACAACGACAACATGCATAACCTCAAATATCTTTTTCAGTTCCTCAACAAAACTTTCTGGATCCTCAGTAGTGCTTGAACCTGTGAAGCTTGGAGGATTCATCCTCAAGAAATCACGGATCCTCGAAGTATCAAACTCTTCATGTAGAGCCTCTCTTTATTTCCCAACTTGGTTGGTCACAACTTGACTTAGCATTCAGATTGCTTCCCAAAATTCAGCATTGGTGACCTCTCTTTGGGGTTGCACTTCTGGTTCTTTAGGTACCCCTTGCTCCTTTACGTTCCTCCTAGCAGGACGACATCAGACAGTTCTTCATGGAGGCATGATCAACTGAAACACATGCGCAAGCACGAGTTAGAAAAAAACTTCATTGGTATTAACTCTATCACACCAAATTGATTGTAAAAGAAGTGAGGATGATCCTAAATGTCTCAGCCTCCTAATTATAGATGTGACATGCTTCACATCGATAACTAGGACTTTACTGATACGGCTTCATAAACTCCCTAGGACTCTTGAACTTTGTGCTCTGATAACATGTTTTTCACTCTTCGAGCCTACACCCTGGGTGGGACTGGCACTGGAGAACCATTACTAGCACCAAGCAAACCCTTGGCCTGGCTAGACTCTCTGCGAAAGACTTTAAGCATTAAGAAGAGAATTCATATAACGCCCCGGAAAATGATAGGTTAAGCTAGAGCTTAAACGTGAGGATTAACGACAAAAGTTAAGGGCAAGGGCTAGGGGTTTTGGGTGTTGGACATGGATTGGGAGCGTAGGCTACCTAAAACTAGGCCTAACTACTGCCTTCCTAGACAACGAGGGTATTCACGACCCATGGTGGCCACCCGTGGTTGGCTTGGCAGTAAGCCCTAAAATGGTGCCAAGCCAAGCCTCTCCTTCACGATCCACTTCACGACTCGTGGTCATGACCACGGGCCACGGGAAGGCTCGTAAGATTGCCTTAGCTTGCTGATGGTTATGTCTTGATGAGGGAGCTACTACCCCCAAAGACCACGGGCACCGCCATGAGCCGTAGTGTTCTAGACGGTCCGTCAAAGTGTTCATCAAGATCACTTGGTTGCAAGGCAACTTGGCCAAGCTACTGCCTCCAAAACCACGACTATCACCACGACTCATGGTCTTGACCACGGATCGTGAGAGGTCTCGTGGTCCTCCCTTAGGCCCTTGAGAGCTTGGCAAGGTTGGTATGCACACTGCCTAGGGAACCACGAGCACCACCACGAGCCGTGGTGCCCTTCACGACATGTTAAGTTGGGCGTGGTCCCTGACGGGGCTGCTTAAAATGAGGAGTTTTAAGTATCTTCCCTTTCATTAATTATTATGTGGTGTTGATTTTAAATGGTTTATATCACTAGTATGTATAGTTTTAAGTCATTTACTCCTTTATTCTCCAAAATCCAAATAAAAACAAAAGTTGTTCTTCCTCCCGAAAATTCGCTCTCTAAACTCAAGGAAGAAGAAGGGAGCCATCGAAGCCAAGGTTGGTGGATTTCAAGTGTTTCTTCCTCAAATTTCGTGGGGAATCAATAGCAAGGTATGGTAGTATTCATACTTGTTTAACTTTTCATTCAAGAAGCCAATTCCAAAGGTGATTTCAAGTTATCAAAAACCTAGGGTTTTAATCAATCTAATGGGTTCCTTCATCAAACATTTTCAAATGGTTATTAGTGACATATTATGATTGTATTAGTGTTTAATTGATGATTTATGATGAAAATACTGTATGAACCCATGAATTCTCTCAATTCCTAAATTGTGCCTTTATGAAGTAGGTTTGATGATTATGAAAGCTTATGAATGGAATATGTCTAAATTGCTTTGGTATATTAAATTGTATCATTATCCATGCCTTAATTATGGTAAATTGTTGGTGTGTTGATGATTTGAGATTCATGGCCTTGAAGGCATGGAATAAGGAATTGAGTTAATATCATGATATCTTGTGTATGAATGTGAATCCAATGAAGTTAATCTGATCATGTACTGAATGTAATTGTGTTATTCTTGAAAGGCTATTTCTCAACTTGACACTTACGATTGTTGATGATGTAATGTGAAGGGTTCGTCATGGAAATTATATATCTTGAATTGGTAGGCTTATGCATCATATTCTTGTATAAATGAAAGTAATGTGGATTGATGTATCTTGAATTGTAAGGCTAAGGAACCCTTCTTGTATTGATGAATGTGTATTGACTTGATGAATGTGCATCGATAGGCTTAGGGCATTCCTTTCACAAATGAATGCTAAGTAATCTAGGCTATGTCTTGAACCGGTAGACCTAGTGTTGGTAGCCCTTCATGATGAGTCTAGAAACTAATGTGATGTTAAAACTTGAATCGGTAGTCCTAGTGTTGGTAGCACTTTCATGTGTAAAATGATGAACATTGTATCGGTAGACCCAAATGTTGGCAACCCTTCTTGGGGATTCAATGAGCTATCTATGTAATGTATCGTGAATTGATAGGCCTATGACATTCCTTTCATGTGTAATGATGTGTCTTGGGTCGATAGGACAATGGTATTCCTCTCAAGCATAATAATGAAATGTAAATGAACTACTCTATGGGAATGTAGACTAAGCACCGAGTGGATATGGTAAGACGGAAACTCTTCCAATGTTAGGCTAGGGTTCCAATGAACATCTTCCTATCCCATAACTATGTGTCCACATAAGATTTTAGCTAATGGATTCCATCAAAGCTAAATGTACCAAGTTCTACCTTAGGCAACTAGGACACCTTTTTACGGTGTGGGCCATATGACACCGGATTCCATGGTTAGCTCCATGGTCTATGTCGGTTAATGCTTATTCCCATTATGTGAGATGTGCATTATGGTTTCTTGAGAAGTTCTATGAAGTGTGGGTGGTAGTATGGGATGCCATCCACGCATTGCACGAGTAGGCTTTGAGAGTGTCATAGTGAGTTCTCTAAGTCTTAATGATTAATGTATGAAAGTCCTCTCAATGAAGCTAATGAAGAATGCTGACTTAAATGTCTAATGTGACTATGCATGTTATACTTGGGTTGTATTACGAGTTATTTTCCCTTTCCATATCTTAAGAAATGTTTATGCCTCTTATGTATGGATATTGTGTTAAGGTGAAATTTTGAATGGTAAGTTCACTTTTGGTGACCGTTATGTGGTACTTTAGTGTGGATGGTGGTATGGGACACTATCCATATATTGCACAAGGTATAGCATGAGAGTTAATGTGAAGGTAATGGTTTAATGTTGATTATGTCTCTATTGTAAGAAATGACTTATATGTTGGTTATATTTGTATAATATGCCTCTTATGCTTATATTCATGAAATTTTATCAAAATGACATACAAGCATGACTTTCAAATTAAATGTACATTTTAAGCATGATTTTGTATTGCTGACATACTTAATACTTAAATGTGCTAACCTATATTTTCTTCATGTTTTATTACAAGTGTATGTTCCGGCAAGTGAGTTGCTTCTCTCTAGTTCAAGGGCTTGGATTGAGATTTCCTCCAAGGCGAAGTGGTATGTCCTCATCGATCTAGGACAAGTGTTTAGATGTTTCTTTTCTTTGATGTATTATACATTTTGAGAGTTTCTACTGTAAATGGATGTGACCCTACTTTAGTTTTCAAGATATTGTTTTTAGATGGCCATTTGAGACAATACACTTCCATTGTGTTTCAAGTGTTTTTAAATGAAGTTTTTGGATTGTTTGGATTTAAATAAGTTTTCATTTTGTACTATTCTCTATTATCCAATGCAATGAAATGCTATGAGGCTTGTATGAGACCCTTTCGAGGTCAAGTATGTCGTGTTGCATCTAGGGGCTAGTCTTGGGTCGTGACAATTCAAATGCAATATAACTCAACTGTCTCAAACTAAACTCAGAATGTTTTAGAAATAAACATTTAACTTAGCCAAAATGGCAACTCAAATTAGAAAATAAGCCAATAACAGGACAATGACAAATAAACAACTAACTGTCTATGAATCCTTTAACAACTGAGATGGACGTTCAGACAAGACCCACGACATCCTAATGAACTAACTATAAAACAGTGAAAAGGGGTCCTCTGAAAGAAAGGAGGCTCACCAACTGATTTTGAGTGCTCAACTGGATCAACGAGGCGCTGGATGCTGATCATTGTTACTTGTATTTGCATCATAAAATGATGCAGGTGAAATGACATCAGTATATTGAATGTATGAGTATGCGAGGGGAATACTAAACATCATATAAGCTTGAGAGGAATCTGAAAAGAATACTTACCTTAGCTTTACTCAACTCATGGATACTCAACTTAAATACAAATTAAAGCAACAATAAAGGTGTAGTTATACAAAGCATTTAAAACAATAGGTGACAGCTCAATGTATTAAAGAAATACAATAGCAACTTAGTTTACATATAAGGTACTATAATATTGTTGGAGTTTCTCTAACTTACAACCATCACTATGACCTAAAGTGATGATACAAGCATCTGGCCCACGTTGCCAGAACTATCCTATATCATGCTGTGATATAGAACGCCTCAACTAAGTGGATCCACTAGTCTATGCTAAAAAGCACTAAGGAATCATCTAATAAGTATGACCCTTTCTACCAATGATGACTACATGGTTTATGGAGACTTAAATTATTATGAACTCCTCTCCGTATCGGTGCTCAATACTACTCCCAAAATATACTCAACTTATATATCTTAAAAAATAAATCTTTCTGTTATTTGAGATAATTACTCTAAAACTAGCTCAAAGGCTCTCTTGGAAATCGGTTTTTCCTGTCTTGTTTAAATGTGAAAACATTTCAACTCTTGGGAATACTGAGTTCCCGCATAATCTTTGAAGAAATGAACTTTACTATTACTCTTTACTCAACTCAAAACTCAAGCCTTAAAACAAAGTTAAAATATTTGTAAAAGACTTTTGATAAACTCTATGATTCTCTTGAATTGACTCTTAACTTTCCTTGAATTGAATTATAAATTCAAGGCTCATGATCTCATGTTTACGGATGATTTCATGATGTTTATACGTACCTTAGAGTGTCAGAATCAACTAGGAAACTTAGGTATGTTGCTAGGGAAGAAGTATGGAAAGAAGTGGGCAAAATGGAAGACCTGGCGTCCCTGGCTCTCTAAGTGGCGCAGGGCATTAGAGCCCAAATTTCAGAGTATGGGTTGGGGCACTCTGAGTGGCCCGGTGCTCTAGAGCCCAATCTTCAGACTAGAAAGTGGGGTGCTCGGAGTGGCGAGACACCCCTGCCCAGAAATTCCCCGATTTTTCTTACCTGTTTTTCAACTATAAACCCTCTAAACTCAACTAGTTTCTTCCCCAAACGCTTAGAATCGAATACACAACAAAAATGCACAAGAACCTACTCAAAAGTACATCAATTCTCATGAATTTAACTTAGGAATTCTTCAACAACTTCAACAAAAAGAAAACCCAATCGAATTTCAACATAACCCATCAAGGACTCAATTTCTAAACCTTCAACAATCTAAATTCACTAAAATAAATCATGTGTGGCGCGTGGGTGAAATAACCGAATGCTATATAATCTCCCATACCTCGTAGGGATCACCCCTTGATGAAATCCACGATCTTAGCTTCAAGAATTTGACGATTACTTGCTTCTTTTCCTCTTTTCTCCTCTTCTTTTGTCTTATCTCAAAACCCTAACTTAGTTTTCAAAAGCGTAAACTCAACTTAATCAGTTTAGACCCCAACTTAATCACCAAAAACGAAATTAATTAATTGTGTGTCGAAAAGACCATAATGCCCTTTTAAAATCTGGTTTTGACTTTCCTTATCTAGATAGCCCAACTTCAAATGGACATATCTCACTCATATGGACTATGAATTGGGCAAACTTGGCGGCGTTGGAAATAAAATGCAAATATCTTTCCTACAGTGTTTTATAGATCACCTAAATCATCCCGAGCTAGGAATTATAGTCATTTAAGGTTGACCAAAAACTCAAACTTCAAATAACATAACGGATTTTCCAGATTTTTCATTCTTTCCAAAAATGACTCTTTCTAATTCTATCTCTTTCTAGTTCTTTCAAATAGAGAGGTGTTACATGCCTAATGGTCTTTTCCAAATTTATTTCTAACATACTTCATTTTATTAAGAATCTTAGTACCTGACAGTCATTTAGGTGCAACCTCCAATTCCACAAGGCCATTGAACGTAACTTTATCTTTTCGAAACTTTTGACTATGAGGTAATCATTACTTATGAGTCATGAAATAATACTTACATCCATTTTTTCTATCTTCTAAACATAGTATAAGATGACATGGATAATCATATATTATTTTCACGCCATATCCTGATAAGTTACCTAGTGCTGGAAAATCACTGATCGTCTAAAGCAATGATGCACACATTTGAAAGATGTGATTGTTTGATGCATCATAAGTGGCAACACCAATCCATAATTCTTTTAAATCATCAACTAAGAATCATAGATAGAGATCAATATCATTATCGGGAGCAAAAGGGCCATCAATAATCATCAATAATATCAAATATGGTTGTTTCATGCACAACCATGGTGCCAAGTTATAAGGAACCAAGGCGACCAGCCATGTGCTTTGTGAGACAGACATAGGCTTTAATGGAAAATCCATCTAAAGCTAATCCAAGTATAACATTTTGAGTGTCTTGAGCGTACATGTGTTTCATGAAAATTCCTCCAAGGAATATTGTCAGCAGGATGTTGCGTTACCCCATATTTAGTGCGACCTTAAGCATGCCAACTCAATTTGGTAGATGTTTTAGTCGACATAAATAGTCTTTGAAATCATGGTATCAATGGAAAATATTTAAACACTTTTGCCAGAATTTTTGAAGTTTCTGAACTACTGCCAATGATTCACCTTTAAACTGTTTGTATCTTGGAGCTTTGCAGAACTTACAATATTCCAATAAATCATACAATAATTTGGACATGGATGCATTTTCTTATATTCAAGTCCTAAATCATTCACAATTTTGTTCATTATTAAAGGATTTGGATAATACTTCACCTTCAAAAATCACACTTTTAACAACTCTAGCAACATGGAAAATGAATTGTTGTTCCACCCAATAAGACACTTTAAATGTATAATATCAACAAGAAATGAAAGTAGAGAACACTTGCTACCAGGGTATAACTAATGTTCAACTTTTCTCAATAATTTCAAAAATTCTCAAGTCTACTTATCAAACCCCTATTATGTTGATTTGAACAAGTCAATCCATCACAACTTGTGTCCATATCAACAGAGCTAGATATAGGAGGAATTTCAAATGTTTCAAGTAACATCTCTTGCATTTCATCACCTTTATCTAACTGATCAACACATATTGATGAAGTTGATCTCTCACCATGAAAAATCCAACTAGTGTAACTAGTTAGAAATTCATCAATCACACTATGTTCAACAATCAAATCTTGTTGAACAAATTTCATATTACATCACTTTTGACATGGACACATAATTTCAGAGGCATTAGGCCTATCTAATGACGCAAAACTGAAGAAATTTGTTCGGTCCATTCTCATATAAAGGATAATGTCTATTTTTTTATATTTGTCCAATTCTTATCCATTAAGATTATAGCCTATGAATATAGTAAATAAATATCAATTAAAAAATTAGACATTCAAAATCAATTAACGATATTAATAAAATAAATATACTAATAATGGAATCACACAATTTGGCTTTTGTTATAACTACTATCAACTAGCATGATGAAAAAAATTTGCCAAGAAAACATATGACGGGAATTTTTTTATAATCTAAAGGGACCAAGCCTAATTATGAGCAGCAGCCGTAAATCAGTGATCATGATGGAGTGATATTTTTATAAAGTGTATGCTTCTATTTTTGTTTCTTTTTCCTATATTTGCTCAAATTTGTAGACAGATTATCTCAAGTTGGTCATTTGATAATGTTTTGTGGTTTTATATAACTATTTAGGTTCATATAAAGTGGTATCCTCACAAAAATGCTAACCAAGAACCTAGTAGGACTATGGTGATGTGTATACTGCTTTATGTATTTCATCCGATGAGAATACAATTACCATCTTAATGTCATAAATTATAACTTATATGATCGACGTTAAATGACAACCATAAATTACTCTAGAAATTACAGACTGGCTCTATATATAAAATAACTATTTAAACACCCCTTTCTTACTTATACCATTTCCTCTTCATTTATCACACACATACAACTTATTCCAGTATCTAAAATGCAATAATAAGAGCTTGTCATAGTAGTAGAGTTTTTGTTCTCTATTTCAGTTGAAGCCATTTAAAAGGATGGATCTATAAAGATAAAATAAGAACAATAATGTACTTGTAAATTACTTCACTTAAAATTCTACATATTCACATCATTAATTATGATTAGCTTCATTGATGCTATATTCAGTTTAAAATAGATAAACTGTCTTTAAGAGAAAAAAAAACAAAAAATAAAATTTTCGTATTTCTTCCGCACACTAGATTACCTTATTGCCTGATTTTTAAAATTGATCTTGTAATGGGTAAGCAATATCGAACTACTAGACACCTAAAATATAAAATTACCGACTCTATCAAACAAAATAATATATAGATATGAACCTGCAAAAGCCACACAGGAAAGTCTTGAACTCTATATCAATGTTCTGCCAGTGGATTGCGTTCTTTTTCCCGTATTCTTCAAATTGCAAATCAATGATAAAATTTCGACAAGTAGATAGAATATATAAAGACCATTCGTGTGATAATTACTTAATTTGTGAACACAATATAAGAAGTACTTTCAAGAACACTAAATCTATTTCTAACATATGAATTTCTATAACAATATTTAGATTGTTTTAATTACATTAATTCTATATCTTTAAATATGAATTAGTAAGACCTAAATTAGAGAAAAATAGCCTCAAGCGCAGCCAAAATGAAATAGAAAGGACGAAAGCCCTAAAACTTTGAACAATAAAAGGAACTAAAAGGAGGGAAGCACAAAAATCTCATCGCCAAATTATTTTTCCATCGTACATGCCGTTCTCAATATTTTCGCTCAAAATCAACAACACTCCATATTTTTCGGTAGACTTTGATTTATAAAGAGAAAAATATAGTGGACTTGGCCAAATTGAACAGAGATTCAACTAGGTTTGAAGAAAGGAAGATTAATCCCACAAATTAGATTTTAACAAACGGTTTGGGGTTCATTCTAAAATAGGTCTTGGATGACTTTGGGATTATTTGTACAAAAAAAAAAATTATTAAAAGGAGGCTTTTAGATGTTTACTCCATCTGATGTGGCCTTTAAAATACACATAACTTAATTTAATTCTTTATTATAATTATTACTATAACCTTTCACAAGACTTGTAATATATATATATATATATATACTAGTTTTCATGCACGTGTATTGAACGTGAATATCAAATCATGTAGTACACTATTTTTAAAAATAATTTCAACATTATTATATAAAAA
Organism: Solanum stenotomum; assembly: GCF_019186545.1. Classification (NCBI taxonomy): domain Eukaryota; kingdom Viridiplantae; phylum Streptophyta; class Magnoliopsida; order Solanales; family Solanaceae; genus Solanum; species Solanum stenotomum. Next base: position 45,625,993 of record NC_064285.1, on the reverse strand, counting down.
AGTAAATAAAAAATTACGAATGGAATGATAAAGTATAAGTTACTATAAATAGTGGATGCAAACATTCTTTGGAATACTAATGAAAGTTATCAAATCAACATCCAAAAAATACCTATACCTATTTTTAATATAAAGCTAGATATAGATAAGGTGATATCACAATTTTCTATGGCCTCCAATTAAATTTATCTCTTCTCAACTTCTATAAATCACACTATATTTTAAACATCTTAGGAAACTCCTCCATTTAAAGTTAAATAAGAGTATTACGAGCTTGTGCTTATTGTTCCATATCATAAAAGTAACAATGCTTTAGACAAGTCACAATTCTTTGAAAAGGTTAAAACTCAACGAAAAACTTACAACTCTTTGGAGAAGTCGTATGCATTCAATGTGAAGAATCCTTCTTTTAATATAATATAATATTATATAAATACATATAATATAAAGTATAGAAAATATACTGAATTGGTTGTTAAGAGGAAGAAGGAGAAGAAGAAGAAGAAGAAGAAGAAGAAGAAGAAGAAAAAGAAGAAGAAGAAGAAGAAGAGGACAAAGATGAATAAGAGAGGGATGAGGAGGAAGCGGAGGACGAGGAGGAGGAGGAGGAGGAAGAGGAAGAAGAAGAAGAAGAACAAAGAGAGGAAGAAGAAGAAGAAGAAAAATAAGAAGAAGAAGAAGAAGAAGAAGAAGAAAAATAAGAAGAAGAAGAAGAAGAAGAAGAAGAAGAAGACGACGAAGACGGAGAGGAAGAACAAGAGGAAGAAGAAAGATAAGGAGGAAGAAAAAGAGGAAGAAATAAGAGGAAGAACAAGAGAAAGAAGGAAGAAGGGGAAGAAGAAAGAAAAGGCAAAAGAAGAAGAGAAAGAAGAAGAAAGAAGAAGAAGAAGAAGAAGAAGAAGAAGAAGAAGAAGAGGAGGAGGAGGAGGAAGAGGAGGAAGGGGAATAAGAAGAGGAAAATGAAGAAGAAGTGGAAAAAGAAGAAGAGAAGAAAGAAGAAAAGGAAGAAGAAGAAGAAATTGAAGAAGACGAGGAAGAGGAAGAAGAAGAATAAGAAGAAGTAGAGGAGGAGGAGGAGGAGGAAGAGGAAGAAGTAGAAGAAGAAGAAGAAGAAGAAGAAGAGGAAGAGGAAGAGGAAGAGGAAGAGGAAGAGGAAGAGGAAGAGAAAGAGGAAGAGGAAGAAGAGGAAGAAGAAGAAGAAGAAGTAGAAGAAGAGGAAGAAGAATAAGATGAGGAAGAAGAAGAAGAGGAGGACGATGAGGAAGAGGAGGAGGAGGAGGAAGAGGAAGATAAAGAGGAAGAAGAAGAAGAGGACGAAATAAAAGGAGGAAAAGGAAGAGGAAGAAAGAAGAGGAGGAAGAAGTAGAGGAAAAAGAAGAGGAGTAAGAGGAAGAAGAAAAAGAGTAAGAGGCAAAATAGGAGGATGAAGAGGAGGAACAAAAAGAAGAAGAAGAAGAAGAAAAAGAAGAAGAAGAAGAAGAAGAAGAAGAAGAAGAAGAAGAAGAAGAAGAAGAAGAAGAAGAAGAAGAAGAAGAAGAAGAGGAGGAAGAGGAGGAGAAGGAGGACGAAGAAGAGGAGGAGGAAGACGAACCTGGGTCATCATCAGGCTCAAATAAAGCAACATGGGAGCCAGTAGTAGCCCTGTCAAACCTGGGTCTCTTGCCTTTTCTTTTTTCACCTAGTGGAGGTTCTTCCTTTCCTCTTCTTGAAGGATTCGATCCCCCTTCGTTGATTGTGATACCCCGTGTTCTTTTACTGGGTGGCATGTGTGTAACGACCCTTTCGAAAATGATACTACCACTTGAGCAAGAAAACTACTTAAATACTTGCGACATTTAAAAGAGATTTACTATGGCCATATTGATTGTAGTTTAATAGAGGGATTAGGTTCATAAAGGGAAAAATAAATAGATAAGGATGTGCATCTTGTCCATTTAAACATTTATGAAATGTCAAAATTGATATGGCATGGAGTTTCAAATTATGACGGAAAAACCCTCCCAAAATTTATTTAAGCAAATAACCGATGGGCTTTTCATGAAATATTATCTTCACACTTAAGGATGAAATAACACGAATATTACCCATTTCGGAGTACCAAAATCAGCCCGTCATACTTCACAAAAATATTCAAAACAAATAGTAAATTTAGTATATTGCAATATTTGGGGTTACACACCCCAAAAGAACAAACATATAACCATACTTAATTTACAACCCATGGTGACATGATCACATTAGTCATCGAAATCTCATGTAAATATACAACACAAAGATCATGTACAAGTCCCAAGGTTTATACAAAATATAGATGCCTAAATGCAAATGTGATCTTCCTTAAGGCTCTCAAAAACTCCATCTCCAATGGCCCGCTTCATGCATCCACTCGATCATTCCCCTACGATAGAAACAACTATCGCTAAGCATATAGCTTAGTGGTGCAAAACTATACTTTCGGAGCCATCCGATTCACAAAATAAACTTTCTCAAGTCATGGGCAACATAATTGAACATATTTAATAAATCAAGTAAACAATATATAAAGAGTATCAAGTTTGATATTTAAAGATCCAAATGTCAAGAACATTCATAGCATCATTTTCCAAGAGATTCAACAACAAGACTCGCTCAATGTGTACATCATGTCCTCACACCAAGCACAAGCAAGTATCAAGAAGGGTCGACGCCCTATATCAAGAAGGGTCAAAGCCCAATAATCAAGAGAACCAAGAACCATATTAAAAATGGCTTTCTAATTCGTACTTAAAATGGACAACATCCATACTTAAGACGAACTAAAAATCCAAAGTCAAGATGGCAAATGATCCGAATCAAGAGGCATGCCATGAGTGACAAAGTCACAGCCACAAGAAGGACAAGGTCCCAACAAGAGTGCTAGGTGATCAAACAATCCGTACAAGTGGGCGAGTTACACAAGCATCTTTAACGTCTCAAAGGATACTAACACAACAATGCAAAGTGACAAGAGGTAACCAAGGTACCAAGATCCAATTTCAAATATACTAGAGGTTAAAAGAGTGCAAGTACCAGTTTATACACAAACCTCGGTGCTTTAGCAAGGAAACAGTCCAACCAATGTACCGAGGTCCTCAACTTGTTCACGAGTATATAGAACCTTTAAAATACAATTAAACAACTTCTTTAATCCCTAGAAGCTCAATAATATTGATGTAAAATAGGATCATCATCACAAGTAAAATTAGCCTGCACAAACACAACAATGCTCCCAAGACAGTGATTCTGGCCAGCCTAGTACCTCATGTCGCAACTTAGATTTGAAATGGAAAACAGCAAAACTAGACTTTATAACCTTCATGAAATATGTAGATACATCTCTTAGGGTTGCAAACAAACAAGAATCACCGAAAAATCTATTTTACACAACAAGATATAGTCAAAACACTAACAGCTGTTCATACAGAATTTCAAATTCCAGAATCTGGACAAAACTTGTCCTATGTTGCGTCCCATATTTCGAATCCATAACAGCTGAATCAGAGTTTGACATAAACATAAGAGTTGTAGGTCTACGAATTATCTTTCCAAATCATATTTACTCACTGTAAACTAATTTCTAGAACGAGAGATATGCATAAAACACCAAACACTACCCAGCTGAGAAACAGATTTCGTCACTTACCAAAAAGAAGTGTGTGTTCTTGAATTCCAGCCAAAAAGGGCCAAGTTTCTCTTGTGATTTTGAAGAACACTCTGTTTAGATATGTTTCTAAGGTTCTAAGGCTTGAGAAAAACGAAATTACTAAAGGAGGGGTGAAAATATATAGTCAACAAGTGATGTTTATCCCTTGGGCAGCTGTCCTTCAAAGGTGCTGCCCAAGAATTTGTGTGCTGCCCAAAATGTATACATATATATCTATATGTATATCCCTTAACTTCCTTTTAAAGTTATACATAATTCTAATTAGGATATTACCTAAACACCCCATCACAAATCCTTAAATTACGATAAGAATTTATGCTAAGCAAGTTGGCAATTATCACAACACTTCAAGTTCCCAAAATGAGACTAAAACATATTCTAGTAATTAAGCAACGGTAAATCGACATGAGACTCTTGGTTAGTATTTAGGGGTGTTACAATTTTCTCCCCCTTAAAGAAATTTCGTCTCGAAATTTACCTTACGCTAGTCCCGGAACAAGTGCGGATACTGGGTCCTCATGTCTTCTTCTCTTTCCCAAGTAGCTTCTTTTCCAGAATGGTTCCTCCAAAGTACCTTTACTAAGGGGATTCTCTTGTTTCTAAGTTGCTTCACTTCCCGAGCTTGAATTAAAATAGGTTCTTCATCATACGTCAAGTCAGGATTAACCTCAATAGACTCAACTGGGAGAACATGTGATGGATCCGAACGATATCTTCTGAGCATAGAAACATGAAAGACATTGTGAATCTTCTCCAAGTCCGGTGGCAAAGCTAATTTATATGCAACTGGTCCAACCCTTTCAAGTATCTCATAAGGTCCAATAAATCGGGGACTAAGTTTTCCTTTTTGGCCAAATCTCATAATCTTTTTCCATGGAGACACCTTTAGGAATACTTTATCTCCCACTTGATATTCGATGTCCCGCCTTTTAAGATCAGCATACGACTTTTGTCTATCTGAAGAAATCTTTAAACGATCCTTGATAATTTTTACCTTGTCCTCTGTTTGTTGCACAATTTCAGGACCAACAAGCTTTCTGTCACCAACTTCACTCCAACAAAGAGGGGTCCGACATTTCCTTCCGTAAAGGGCTTCATATGGAGGCATTCCAATACTCGATTGGTAGCTATTATTATAAGCAAATTCTATCAAAGCCAAGTGTTTGTCCCAACTACCCTCAAACTCCATAATACAAGCTCGAAGCATATCCTCCAAAATTTGTATCACTCTTTCCGACTGGCCGTCCGTCTGAGGATGGAACGAAGTGCTAAATCTCAACTTAGTACCCAAAGCTTCCTGCAAGCTACCCCAAAATCTAGATGTAAACCTTGGGTCTCGGTCAGATACAATAGACACAGGGATCCCATGTAGTCTTACAATCTCATTAATGTACAATTCGGCTAAACGCTCAAGCGAGTAATCCATCTTGATTGCTAAGAAGTGAGCACTCTTGGTTAGCCTGTCTACAATCACCCATATTGCATCATGATTTCTCTGAGTGCGAGGAAGTCCAGAAACAAAGTCCATAGTTATTCTCTCCCATTTCCATTCCGGCATCGACAAGGGCTGTAGTAAACCAACTGGGACCTGATGTTCTGCCTTTACTTGTTGACAAACCAAACATTTAGAAATGAACTCCGCAATGTCTCTCTTCATACCATTCCACCAATAATGTTCTTTGATGGTCAGATACATCTTTGTACCTCCAGGATGCATTGCGTATGGTAAAGTATGTGCTTCATTCAATATTTTTTTCCTCAAGTTGTCATCATTAGGGACGCATAACCTGTTCTGGTAAAATAAGACACCATCCTCTGTTAATGTAAAATCAAGCTTTTCCCCATTTTGAACTTCTCTGGTCAATTTTACAAGTTTCTCATCTATCTTTTGTGCTTCCTTCACCTGTTCATGTAATATTGGCTTCACTTGCAAATTAGCAATAACTGAACCATTTGACTCAGGTGTAAAACAAACATTCATAGCTCTTAATTCAAGAAGCAAGGATAAAGGACTCAAGGAAATGCTTGCGAAGGATTTTCTACTTAAGGCATCGGCAACCACATTGGCTTTACCTGGATGATAATCAATTGTGCAGTCATAATCCTTGATGAGTTCAAGCCATCTACGTTGTCGAAGGTTTAGCTCCTTCTGAGTACCCAAGTACTTTAAGCTCTTGTGATCAGTAAATATATGACATTTCTCTCCATACAAATAATGCCGCCATATTTTTAAAGCAAACACTACAGCAGCAAGTTCAAGATCATGGGTAGGATAATTCAATTCATGCGGTTTTAATTTTCGAGAGGCATAAGAAATAACCTTCCCTTCTTGCATCAAAACGCATCCGAGACCATTGTGAGAAGCATCACTGTATACTACATATTCTTTCCCTTCAATTGGTAGAGTAAGTATAGGCGCTTGAGTCAACAAGGATTTGAGAGTTTCAAAGCTCTCTTGGCATTTGTCATCCCAAATAAACTTTACTTCCTTTTGCAAGAGTTTAGTCAAAGGAGAGGCGATAATGGAAAAGCCTTTCACAAATCTTCTGTAGTATCCTGCTAAGCCTAAGAAACTTCTTACCTCGATTGGACTTTTGGGAGGTCTCCAGTCAACAACTGCTTGTATCTTACTAGGATCCACCTTCACGCCTTCAGCTGATACAACATGTCCTAGAAATGTCACTTCATCAAGCCAAAATTCACACTTGGAAAGTTTAGCATAAAGTTCCTTCTCCTTCAAAATTTGCAAAATAATCCGGAGGTGTTTATCATGGTCTTCACTACTTCTGGAAAATATTAAAATATCATCTATAAAAACAACCACAAACTGATCAAGATAAGGCTTGAATACTCGATTCATTAGATCCATGAATACCGCAGGAGCATTTGTCAATCCGAATGGCATCACCAAAAATTCATAATGCCCATACCGAGTTCTAAAAGCAGTTTTAGGAATATCTTCCGCTCTAACACGCAGTTGGTGATATCCAGACCTTAAATCAATCTTTGAGAATACTTTAGCACCCTTCAGTTGGTCAAACAAATCATCGATCCTTGGTAGCGGATATCTATTTTTGATTGTTATTCTGTTCAATTGTCTATAGTCGATGCAAAGCCTAAGAGTGCCATCTTTCTTTTTGACGAACAAAACAGGGGCTCCCCAAGGAGAAACACTAGGTCGAATAAAACCTTTCTCAAGAAGTTCTTGCAATTGAGCTTTCAATTCTCTTAATTCTGCCGGAGCCATTCTATAAGGAGTGATAGAAATAGGGGTAGATCCAGGAATAAGCTCGATTGGAAATTCAACCTCTCTTTCCGGGGGCAATCCAGGAAGGTTTCCTGGGAAAACTTCTGGAAAATCACATACAGCAGGTATTTCCTTGATACAAGGACTCTCCAACCGTGTATCAACTATGTGAGCAAGGTATGCCCCACATCCTTGACGCATCAATTTTCTTGCCAAGGCCGCAGAAATAATACTAGCTGTCAACGATCTTTCACCTTGTACAATGATGTGTGAAAATGTCGGATCTTTAAAAGTCACATGCTTTGATCTACAATCTACCACTGCATGATATTTATGAAGCCAATCCATCCCGATAATAACATCAAAATCCTTGAAGGGCATTTCAATCAAATCAGCAGGGAAGACCAGGCTTTGAATCACGAAGGGACAATCACGATAAATTCGATTACACACAACCTGATAACCCAAAGGACTTTCAACCAGCACATCATAATTAAGTTTCACAGATTTCACATTTTCAGGAAGAACAAGTGATGAACAAATATATGAATGTGTAGAATCCGGATCAATCAATGTAAACACACATAAGCCAAATAAGTGAAATTTACCGACAACCACGTCTTGTCCATCTTGATCATCCCTCTGCCTCATAGCATAAGCACGTGCAGTAGCCCTTTGTCCACTAGCTTGGTTAGCTCCACTTGTACCTGCTGCTTGGGTGTTTTTAGGTCTTGCACCTCTACTAGTTTGAGCAGGATTAATAGAAGGCTTATGAACTGAGCCTTCAGTTCTCAAGGAAGGAGCATTATTAGGATTAGGACAATCCTTCACTTTATGATCAAAGTTCCCACAATTGAAACATGCACCAGAAGCTCTCCTGCAAGTACCATAGTGATTCTTTCCGCATTGCAGACAAGTAGGAACACGAGGCTTACCTTGGCCATAATTTGGCGTGCTAGCTGTAGAAAAAATTGATCGGCTTTGCTTTTGTTTTGGTGGCTTGTTATCACTACTAGCCTTAGAGTTATCAAACCTTCCCCTTTTTGATAGCCCCTCAAAATCGGTTCTAGGCTTCCGAAATTTGCTTTCATTTCTGCTAGCTTCTTCTTTATCAAGTCGCTCCCAAGTAAATGCAGCAGACACTAACTTACAAAAGTTCTCATGTTGCAGGATCGCCACATTCTTTCTAATGGAATCATTTAAACCATCTTCAAATTTCCTGCACTTGTCTTTTTCCTCTTTAATAATACCTTCAGCATAACGAGAGAGCCTTAAAAACTTCTGTTGGTACTCAGCAATAAACATACCTCGTTGCCTTAAATTCAAAAACTCCTTTCTCTTTGCATCACAATAAGCAGGTGGGACATATTTCATACGAAATTCCCTAAGAAAATCATCCCAAGTAAGAACAGGAGGTTTTACCTTGGCATTTGGAACACTTACCCACCAATCATAAGCATCCTTCTGTAATAGTGAAATAGCATACTTAAATTTGGCAACATCAGAACATTCCCACTGCTCAAACACCCTCTCCATGCGCTCTAGCCATTGTTCATCATCAGTGGGATCAACGGTGCCTTCAAACTCTACTCCACCCATTTTCCTCATTTTCTCAAAGTTAATCACGTTGGGATCATGCATCGCTTCAGACATGTGGTGGAAGAATTCCGCCATTTGTTGAAAAGGAGGATTCATGGCTTGAGTACCACGGCTCATCTGAGGATGTGAACCCGCTCTTACACCCTGATGGTTTCCCACTTCAGACCCACTAGTGTGGGGAACATATTGATTCGAGAAAGGTTCGCCAACCTCTTCTAGTGCATGAGGCTGGGGCACAGTGTTACCCGACCCTTCACGATCAGCTTCCATAGGTCGGTCAGAAGAAGTGGCCATAACTTAATCCTTCAAAAGGGAAGATCACATTGCGTTATGGACATGTACATGATGCATGTGCACTCTAAATGCGATAAAAATATTATAAACCATGCAAGTGAACAAATAATACAAATAGAACCTTTTTCGAATGTGAACAAGTATACAAGTAAGTCACAGCAAGAATCCTAGAACCACAAACCTAGGCTCTGATACCAATAATTGTAACGACCCTTTCGAAAATGATACTACCACCTGAGCAAGAAAACTACTTAAATACTTGCGACATTTAAAAGAGATTTACTATGGCCATATTGATTGTAGTTTAATAGAGGGATTAGGTTCATAAAGGGAAAAATAAATAGATAAGGATATGCATCTTGTCCAATTAAACATTTATGAAATGTCAAAATTGATATGGCATGGAGTTTCAAATTATGACGGAAAAACCCTCCCAAAATTTATTTAAGCAAATAACCGATGGGCTTTTCATGCAATATTATCTTCACACTTAAGGATGAAATAACACGAACATTACCCATTTCGGAGTACCAAAATCAGCCCGTCATGCTTCACAAAAATATTCAAAACAAATAGTAAATTTAGTATATTGCAATATTTGGGCTTACACACACCAAAAGAACAAACATATAGCCATACTTAATTTACAACCCATGGTGACATGATCACATTAGTCATCGAAATCTCATGTAAATATACAACACAAAGATCATGTACAAGTCCCAAGGTTTATACAACATATAGATGCCTAAATGCAAATGTGATCTTCCTTAAGGCTCTCAAAAACTCCATCTCCAATGGCCCGCTTCATGCATCCACTCGATCATTCCCCTACGATAGAAACAACTATCGCTAAGCATATAGCTTAGTGGGGCAAAACTATACTTTCGGAGCCATCCGATTCACAAAATAAACTTTCTCAAGTCATGGGCAACATAATTGAACATAATTAATAAATCAAGTAAACAATATATAAAGAGTATCAAGTTTGATATTTAAAGATCCAAATGTCAAGAACATTCATAGCATCATTTTCCAGGAGATTCAACAACAAGACTCGCTCAATGTGTACATCATGTCCTCACACCAAGCACAAGCAAGTATCAAGAAGGGTCGACGCCCTATATCAAGAAGGGTCAAAGCCCAATAATCAAGAGAACCAAGAACCATATTAAAAATGGCTTTCTAATTCGTACTTAAAATGGACAACATCCATACTTAAGACGAACTAAAAATCCAAAGTCAAGATGGAAAATGATCCGAATCAAGAGGCATGCCAAGAGTGACAAAGTCACAGCCACAAGAAGGACAAGGTCCCAACAAGAGTGCCAGGTGATCAAACAATCCGTACAAGTGGGCGAGTTACACAAGCATCTTTAACGTCTCAAAGGATACCAACACAACAATGCAAAGTGACAAGAGGTAACCAAGGTACCAAGATCCAATTTCAAATATACTAGAGGTTAAAAGAGTGCAAGTACCAGTTTATACACAAACCTCGGTGCTTTAGCAAGGAAACAGTCCAACCAATGTATCGAGGTCCTCAACTTGTTCACGAGTATATACAACCTTTAAAATACAATTAAACAACTTCTTTAATCCCTAGAAGCTCAATAATATTGATGTAAAATAGGATCATCATCACAAGTAAAATTAGCCTGCACAAACACAACAATGCTCCCAAGACAGTGATTCTGGCCAGCCTAGTACCTCATGTCGTAACTTAGATTTGAAATGGAAAACAGCAAAACTAGACTTTATAACCTTCATGAAATATGTAGATACATCTCTTAGGGTTGCAAACAAACAAGAATCACCGAAAAATCTATTTTATACAACAAGATATAGTCAAAACACTAACAGCTGTTCATACAGAATTTCAAATTCCAGAATCTGGACAAAACTTGTCCTATGTTGCGTCCCATATTTCGAATCCATAACAGCTGAATCAGAGTTTGACATAAACATAAAGGTTGTAGGTCTACGAATTATCTTTCCAACTCATATTACTCACTGTAAACTAAGTTCTAGAACGAGAGATATGCGTAAAACACCAAACACTACCCAGCTGAAAAACATATTTCGTCACTTACCAAAAAGAAGTGTGTGTTCTTGAATTCCAACCAAAAAGGGCCAACTTTCTCTTGTGATTTTGAAGAAAACTTTGTTTAGATATGTTTCTAAGGTTCTAAGGCTTGATAAAAACGAAATTACTAAAGGAGGGGTGAAAATATATAGTCAACAAGTGATGTTTATCCCTTGGGCAGCTGTCCTTCAAAGGTGCTGCCCAAGAATTTGTGTGCTGCCCAAAATGTATACATATATATCTATATGTATATCCCTTAACTTCCTTTTAAAGTTATACATAATTCTAATTAGGATATTACCAAAACACCCCATCACAAATCATTAAATTACGATACGAATTTATGCTAAGTAAGTTGGCAATTATCACAAAACTTCAAGTTCCCAAAATGAGACTAAAACATATACTAGTAATTAAGCAATGGTAAATCGACATGAGACTCTTTGTTAGTATTTAGGGGTGTTACAATGTGTATGTTCGTTCTCACCATACTTGCAAAACATCAAGTAAGAGTGAAATTTAACTTAATCAAATTAATAGAAACAGAGTTGCAGAAAGACTCACCGAACCAGTCGCCGAATCGAGGCTCGCCGAAAGGATTAGCTTAAAAGTTGTGGCAAGTCAGTGATGGGAGAGGCCTTTCGGCGAGCAAGGTTCAGCTCGCTGAAAGTTACAGTGCAAAAAAGGTTTAGGGGTGCAGACAAAAGTTGATCAAGAAATCTTTCGGCAAGTCGCTAAGTTCCTTCGGCGACCTCAGGCCTCTCGCCAAAAGTTACAGAGCCCAACATCAATTAAAGCATGAAATTAATGGTGTGATGGGGAACTTTGGCGAAACGCCGAGTGGTTTGGCGAGTTCGACCCTGCTCACCAAACGACCCTACGTGCCTACTTTCAACCCAACTTCTCGAATTCAACCCCATAACCCCCGAAAACATAATCAAAGCATGCACTAATTAAATTAAGACTAGACCCATAAAACCCATTACCGTGGGATACTCAGACTTTTCCTGGTATTGCCAAATTTGGCCAATTGATGACATTTGCCCTTAAAAACGAAGTCACCCGCTCTATCATTAAGCAAATTACATCGTTTGGCACAAATACGGGATACTCATACTTCACTCAACCAAGACAAATAACATGGAATCATAACCTCACAAAATTTACTTCATTTTAGAGCACAAAAAATGGGAATTTATCATTGAAAACATTACTGCCAGGATTATCAAATTACAAACAGGCATTCAAACAATCTAATCCAATCAGAGAGGCCCAACACACATCAACAACAAAATATTGCTTGCATAAAAGTACGAATCATGAAAAATAAGTGTAGAATTTAGAAAACCAGCCTTAAATGCAAACAAAAATATGATTGAAAAGTTAGGTCGCAATGTAATCCAAATCCAAGAACCAATTGATCAACTAAAATACTTATGGAGTGGAAATATCGAAATTACTAGATAGGTGCGAGTTTGGGAATATGAAAAATGAAAGAATTTGAAATTTAAACCTTTCGCCCTTTAATAAACCGTCTAGTTCTAGCTAATTCGACAATGTTAGTCATGATCACCGACACACTTGGTAACACGCTGGGTGGTCACTTACCTCACCGAGTTGTACAGGACCCTCAGTTGATGTGCAGGTCCAAACAGCAGACAAGATCGAGATCACCAACTTGATCAGTGAATCGCCAATAGTTTCTTGGTATCACCGAGTTTTACAAACTCTACGTTAAAGTTGTCTTGAGTCTAACGATGGTCTAGGTTGTGGTCTTCGACCTCTTTGATGTTTCGCTGATTGGAATTTAGATGGCCAATCTGCACTTTTCAAATATTTCCCACACTTTAACCTACACAATCAACACACCATTATTCAAAAATAACAATTTAAAGCGATAAAACCTTAGGTTGCCTCCCAAGAAATGCCTTAGTTAATGTTGTGGCACGACTTCCCCACTTAATTTGGATTTGAAGGGTAGAGACGAGACAATACATGACCCATTTGGGTCTCTAGTAGCTGAACAAATATGAATTGGGAAGTACTTATTTCATTCTACAGTAAGACATTCTCCTTTATCTCATTCAACCTGTTGTCATGACTTTTGAATTTGTGGAGAATGAGTTAGAGTATCTCCTCTATTTTTCCACTCTCATTCTCATTTGGCTTTATACACTAATAAGAGGGAATGTATCGGTCTTTCCTTTTAGCCAATATTACCAATTCCATGATCTTCTTGGCCACTAGATCCAGCTGAGTCAATAGAGTGGCCAAAATACGGTCTTTCTCAATCTCCTTGTTGGTCATGGCCATGTGGTCAAGGATCTGGGTTGCTATTGCGTAGGGTAGTCATGAGAGACCCCCTGGAAATATTTGGTCAGCCATTCTTTTATTTTTCGGGCCAAGACTTTTGTAGAAGAAGTCTAATAGCACGCTTTCTGAGATTCCATGAGCTGGGAAACGCAGGAAGAGTGTCTTAAATCTCAACCACAACTCATGGATAGACTCTCCCTCCAATTGTCTATAACTTAGGATGTTATCCCTAAGAGACATTATCCTCAAAAGAGAGAGGCCCATTTGGTCACCATTGCTACCAGACATGTACCAATTTCATACTCAAAACAACGACACAAAAACTAAAACTAGAAATTAAGAAAGTAGAACTATAACTAACAAGAGTAAAATTCAACTTAACTAAAAATTCTCAATTAGCACCACTCCCCGGCAGAGGTGCCATTTTGACTTGACGTGTTCGGGCGCTTCATCCAATACTAAGCGTCCACGGTTGTTCAATAGTAATATAACCCAACTAGTGAGTTGGGGTCAAGTCCCAAGGAAGCGGTTTGTAATGGAGAATTAACAGATAAGCAAGATTGTGTTTAAGTCAATTATAGCTAAAAATATTTACGAAGAAAAACATATCAAATTAAAGTGTGACACAAGTGTCAATTATCAAAGGGGGCTTTTTAATCAATTATCAATTAAAATGACAACTAAAAATGAAAATGCAAATATGGAGATAGGATTTTTGGGATGTGATAGGAATGTGGGCTAAAATAAACAACCATGTAAATGCTATTGAAAGTAAATCGTTGTACATAGGTAACTAAGCAAGACTTTAGTGGGGATAAATTTTCCCTCGAACAATTTACCCTGAATCATATTGGCTTCTCTCGAACACCAATAAGCAGCAATAAAGCACATACTTCACCTTAGTCCATTCACTCTCTCGAGATGAATGTGTGGGAAAGAGTTTAGGATTCTCTCTCTCGAGCTGAACCCACGACAACCCAATAACCACACACTATTGATTCAGTAGTTTTGGTTTTAAAACCTCTCTCTCAAGAAAGTCATAAACACGAAGATAAAATTGTATTTGCAAATACAACCCCCTTAAATTAAATCGCAACTACTAAACGAAATCATATTTAAACAACAAATTAACTATCTATTAGAAATACTGAGTAGTAAATTCAACCCATATTCACGTAATCACACCCCAAGAATTGGAGTTTATGCTAGACATAGTAAAGAGATAGAAATCTATGCAGAAAAGTATTTCCATCAAATGGGTACGATAGATACTGTCTTTACACACGTCTAGGATGTAGAAACTTCAATACCCACTTCCAATTGCTTAGAAAATGGAAATCTTCAAATTTTCCAAGCTAAAGAACAAAGTCTCCAAAACACTAAGTTCTAAAAATTGAAAATAATGTTTGATACTGATTGCATACAAAAACTCATTACTAAGCCAAGAATTTAAACAAGTATTTATAGTTGTCAAAAAGTGTACTGTGAAGGACCACTCGGTGGAGTAAGTCAGCATCGCCGATCCGTTCAGTGATCCGCCTTTTGGTATGGTTCATCGCCTTTATGCATTGGCCTTCAGCAAATTCAAGTTCAGTAACGCTGGGCGATGGAGTACTGCATCGCGGAATCATTCCTTCAGAGCTTGGCACACTGGAACATTAGGCGAGACCGTAGCCATTCGATGACTCGCCTAATGGTTTAGGCGATCCTTAGACCGTCTTTTCTTTGTTCTTTTTAGAAGCCTTGTTCCATTCTGCCCAATAGATTCCATGCTTAGTCTGTAACTCCAAATACCTGAAACTCAAAGATTTTCATTATTTATTGAGACAAAATATACATTTGAGGACACTAAATCTATCAAAATAAAGCCCTAAAAAATTCCAAATCGTGGACTAATCAATGACCATAATTAATCGGGCTTAGTACACCCACGAATATCAAGTCTCCCCTATCACATTTAAATTGACCAAGGAACAACTTGAGAAAGACCAAGAGAGGGATCAGAACATGATAAAAATCATGACACAACTTGACATTTTGTCCAAAAAAGTCATGGGAGCTGGTACTCGAAGTGTCAATATTATGGGTGTCGGGTGTGTTAACCTTGATGAGGCCAAGTTTGAAGCTTTGTACAATGAAGAGGTGAATTTCCTAGCCAACTAAGGTGGTGGTTATCGTTCAAACTACCCGAGGAAGGGTGGTAACCAAGGTTGGAACAGGGATGAAGGTTGGAAGGATCGTGATAGAGAGTTGCCGGATCATAACCCCACTAGGAAAGAGAGAGACGGGGAGAAGGATAGATATGTTCCTCCCTATGAGTACCAAAATCCAAAGGATTTCGAGGGTGGTCAATATGAGGATATGCTTTCTCATATTCTCAACTAGGTTGAGGGGTCGGACAAGATTTTAAAAGAGATGAATAGAGATGTGTCGACCTTTTTCCAGACGATTACCTCCCATTCAGTCTCGATCAAATAGTGGGAGACCCAAATAAGTCATATCTCATCTCATTTAAACCCGAGACAACAAGTGGGTTTGCCTAGTGATACTATTTCCAACCCCAAGAATGAAGTTTGAGTAAGGACTTACGTCCTGCCACGACATTAACTAAGGCGCTTCTTGGGAGGAAACCCAAGTTTTATGTGCTTTTTTTTTCCTTAAATAATGGTGTGTTGATTGTGCAGGTTAAAGTGTGGAATGTGTTTGAAAAGTGCAGATTGGCTAGCAAAAAGTCCAGTCGGTGACTTACCGAAGAGGTCGGCGAGCCCTAGTTGGACCACCGGTTGACTCAAGAAATTATAAGGTTGCAGTCTATAAAACTCGGCGAGCCTAGGAGCAATTGGCGAATCACTGAATGGATCTGTGGTTTTAAAGCATGGGTCTTTAACTCGCAATCTGTATTGTTTGAGCCGGAGGATGACCAGCCATTACAGTCCCAGAGAGCAAAGATCTATTCTAGATCTCATCCTGACTCAGCTAAAGTCTCAATAGCCTCCTCTCCAGCAGATACAATGACAGTTTTGGCATCTCCTGGAGCTCTAGTGCCACCAGTGGTTCCTCCTCCCCGGCTATTTAACAGATTGAAAGTCCATAGGTTGCAGACGATCCTTGAGGAGAAGATATTATCCACGGAGGGCTTAGTGGACAAATACTCTGCAATTATGGGCAGCCTCCACTTCCACTGGTTCGAGCGATTCACCAGGCCCCGAGGCCCTAACATTCATGTGTGGGTCTGGGAGTTTTATACACCATACGGAGAGTTGGTGCCAAAGGGGAAGAAGAAGGCCATCACTTTTAGACCAGTGAAGTTAGTCATGGTTTGTGTGAAGGAAGTCGGGTGCAGTAGCGACCACATTAATATTGTACTTGGCAGAGCTCTAGGTTCAACACTAGCAAATAAGGGCTTGCCTATTTCTCAGTCCTTGGATGACTTAAAGGGTTGGCTTGTTGATTTCTTATACCACCCCGAGGTGGATCGAGGCAGGAGCCACCATTTAGAAGAGAGACCTAAGTATTGCTACTCATTTCTAGTTTGGCTTAATCAGCAACACCATCATGTCATCCCAGAACGAGTCCATCCTCTGCCACCCTAAGGCGGAATGCCTTGTGATGATAATGTCCAGGAAGATCACTGACATGGGGCTCATTATAAAGTAAGAGATGTCCATGACGGCCAAGTAGAGCTAGACCTCACTACCGTTTCTAGTGTTGATTACAGAGTCATGTCGGTGTGCTGGTGTTCTTCATGATGAATCGAGAGACTTTAAGGTCACCCCTACATCCTCCACTAATATCTAGCGTATAGAGGCCGAGTACACTCGGGAGGAGGTAGACAGGAGGTGAGCAGCTCCGGTGGACACATCCCCGGATATTGACATAGAGACGATTCCTGTAGAGGCATCCTTGCCTACTCCAGCTTCGGGCCTTCAGGTACATCTATTTCCCCTTCTTCCTCCCAGGCTCCTAGCACTTCTAATTCAGCCCAGCCCGCCAAGATTACTCAAGCTATGATCCTGAAGATGGGGTACTTATCCCATTCGGCTGATGTGAGGGCTTCACGACTAGAGGTTGCAGTCCTATGGATGATTAAGAGGCCATCCTTGCTGCACGGACCCCCCTCCAGACTTATGTTGATGATTTGACTATGATAGTCGCGGCTTGTGAGAGTAGACAGGAAGGACGTGGACTACTTGAAGTCCACAAACTTGTGAGAGGTGATGACTTTGAAAGCCGAGGTTGCAGATCTTAGGAAGGACGTGGACTACTTGAAGTCCACAAACTTCGTTTCACTATTTGAAGCAGCATATGATGTACATGCCCCCTCGACTTCTGAGATTCCTCCAGCCACCACCGGAGAGGTACATCAGGATGATATGGCAGATGATGAGTCGGAGGTAGAAACTGATGAGGAGCAGATAAATGTGATAGATTTTGATATTTATGATGATCTGGCTAACCTTGAAGATGCGATGTTCGAGACTGAGTGCCAGACTTCTTTGGGAGATACCACCATGGGTGGGTCCAGTGGAGTCTGTACTTCTGAGATGACTTTGAGAACTGATGCCCAAGATTAGAGTGTTGCACCGGGCACTGATGCCCCGACAGATTGAGCGATTGTGTAGACATGATCTCTCTTTACCTCTCTCTCTGTCATTTTTATTGATTTTTGGATTTTTATTGTATGTGAGGACAAATTGCTTTTGTTTTGTGGTGGGTGAGGTACTTCCAAACCTACATCTTGTTTTGATGATATTCTCTGTATATATATTGTGTTTTGACACTGGTTTTGGGGATGATTCAGCTTGTGGCTCCTTGCTTTAATTGTAAATGGTTTTTGTCCCTTTTTGATAATTTTGTGCCACCTCTTGATTGTTTTAGAATGTGGTTGTTCGTTTGCAAATTTGAGTATCGTTCTTGATCAATACCGATGACCTAAATAGTGCTCATAATCAAACAAAAAAAAATGTGCGGCTACGATGAGGCCAAATAAAGTTGCATAGGCAATATGTGAACTTCGTGCATCTTGTTGTGACTAGCCTATTATCAAATTGAGTCTCTTGTGAAGAACATTGCACACTTGCGAAACTGAGGAGTCTTGTTTGACTTTGGTGTCAATGACTTGTGTGATGAGCTTACCGTGAACAATATGTGATGACACCTAGAATTCGCCCCATTGGTCCGGTTGACCAAGTGATGTCAGTTCTTGAAATGATCTTATCCAACAATTTTAAAGAGTGAAACAATTTGACTTTATACCTCTTTTGTGGCCTACCTTGTGAGTGTGTGAACTTCGCTTGAACGCATTTTGAGTGTTAGAATTTCCTTGGATGAAACTTGATGAAATTGTGACCTTTCTTTATCCCTTTAGCCATAAACCTCATGATTTGTTGTTTGTTTGAATAGGCAACTTAGGCTAAAAGCCTAAGTTGGGGATATGGTGAAAAGAGAAGGTGAATCAAGAAGTGCAAAGAAGTCCTCTTTGACCCATGGTTTTGAGAAAGATGGAACCCCTCCATACAAAAAAAAGAGAGAAAGAAAAGAAAAAGAATGAAAAAGTTTGAAATAAAGTTGTGAAAGTGCAAAAGAAGTGGGGTGTCCGGTATTCTATGGAAAGTGAATAATGGGGTGACTTTTGAGCAAGAATGAGAATGATGAAGAAAAGAAAAGAAATTGTTGTTCATACCACATTTCATAAGGATAGCAGCCATTGAGCCTAAATGACCATACCTTTACTCTCAGCTCGGTTACAAGCCTTGAAAAGACCTTTTTGATCTTGAGTGAGCTGAAGAAACTGTTGGTTGGAAAATAAGAGTAAACCTATGGGTAAATTCATTCATGCATTGATCTTTGTAAATGTGAGAGTTGTTTGTCATTCCGGTACTATAAAGTGTTGAACCATTGTGTGTGAATGTGGAATCATTCTTTGTGTGAGGGTATTTGAGTACCTTTGTTGAGATTGAACTTGCATTTGAAACAAGTATTGTGAGCACGAGAATCATTGATAATGGTGAATAACAACTTTAATCTTTCAGTGCAAAATTGATCATTGCATGAGTAAGTTGAGTCTTTTTGTGTGCATTCATGATTGAATCTTTTGTAGCACTGTTTGAGAAATCCTTTTTGAACTGCTGAACTTGAGTTTTACTTGAGGATAATCAAAAGTTTAAGTTGGGGGTGTTGATGAGTCCACGATTTGGACTCATTTAGGGCTTTATTTGGATAGATTTAGTGTCCTCAAATGCTTTTTTTGTGCCAATAACTGAGTAAAATCCTTGATTTCCAGGTATTTGGATTAAGGAACAAAGCATGGACACTAATTTGCAAAAATGAACAAAGCGAGCTAAAAGAAGGAAGAAATGAAGGCCTGGTGATCGCGAAGTCCGTTTGGCGAGTCGCGAATGGCCACCATCTCGCCTAAAGTTCCAGCGTGCCAAGCCCTGAAGGAGAAAATCATTTTGGCGAGAGAAAGGAGCAGTCGGAGTGTCGTCGAGTGGTTCTGCGATGCAGTGTTGGATCACCCAAAGTTATAGAACTTGAGGATGCTGAAGGCCAAAGCAAAAAGCGATAGAACTGACCAAAGGGTGGATCGCCGAGTTGATCGGCGAGCCCTACTTACTGCGCCAAATGGCCCTTCGAAGCATATTTTTGGCAACTCTAAATACATTTTCAAACATTAATCTTTAGAGCTTTTTTATCATAAGTTTAATCATATTTTTGGAATTAGTTTGAACTCAGAGTTTTTAAACAAGTTTTCCTTAGATTTGAAGAATTGAAGTTTTCCATTTTTGAGAAATTGGAGGTGGGTCTTTGAGATTTTTCAATCTGGACCATTGTGAAGACGAAATTAATCTTACCCAGTTGATGGAAACACAATTTGGTAACGATTTTTATCTTTTTATGATGTCTAGATAAAACCCCAATTCTTGGGATGTGATTATGGGATTATGGGATGATTTAACTTATGTGTACTGCTAATTATTAGTTTAAATGATGTTCAAGAGTGATTTCAATCATTAATTGTGGTTAAAATTAAAGGATTGTAGTTGCAAATGCAGTTCTACCTTCGTGTTTTTGACTTGCTCGAGAGAGAGGTTTCAAAACCAAGATTATTGATTGATGGTCTGTGTGTATTGGGTTGGCATGAGTTCAACTTGAGAGAGTGAATACTAAACCCTTTTCCACACATTCAGCTCGAGAGAGTGAATAAACTAAGGTGTAGGCTGTTCTTATTTGCTTGCTTATTGGTGTTCGAGAGAAATCAATTTGATTTGTGGTAAATTGTTGGAGAGAAAGTTTACCTCCTCTATAGTCTAGCCTATTCACTAATTTACAGTTATTTTCTAACAGTTTCAATTACGCATTTGTCTACATTAGCCTATAATCGAATCACATCCCAAGAACCCGTCTCATTATGGTTATTTCATAGTATTTGTTGTTGTTACTTGACATTCATGTCAACCCCCTTAATTTGAATTATGTTTTTATTCGTAAATTTCTATTCCTATGATTGACTTGAACATATTTGTACTCTACTCTTGAATCTTAAACATGTACCACTCCCTGTGGGATTCGATCCCAACTCATTTTGTTGGGTTATTTTACTGACTAGCGATCGTTGGCACCTAGAATTGGATGAAGAGTCCTTGAAATGTTAATCAATGGTATTTAATCAGAAGAGGTTAAGATAAACACCTTAGAAAGATGTCTTAGTACCTGCTTATGGAGAGTTCGGTAGTCATGAGATAAGCTTCTTCCGAGTGTTAGAGTAAAAGAGGAGTTCCAAAGGGTATGTGAGATACATTTTTAGAGGTCATTTTAGTAATGGAGTGATGTTTGAAAAACAAGGTTAATGATCCTATCGTGATAATAATGGGGTGATAATTACGTCTGAGGTTATAACTGAGGAGAAAGAAGAGGATGAGGTTTTTCTAGTTGGTTTCGAATAGTAATGCCGACATATTCTAGTTGGTATGGCAGATATGATAAGAGTAACCCCAGTCCAATCGTCATTAGAGGACGAATGATCCCAAGGGGGAGATATCGTAACACATAAAAAAGATTTTTTGAGCTAAGACTCTAACCATGTTTCGTTGTGAGTAAGATTTTACCGATGAAGTAAAAATTTCTTAAGTATGAAGGTTAGGTCACTAGATATAGCACCTTGAGTTCCGAAATGAATTAAAGAAAATCAATTCAAGTAATTCCTTAGTTCTTTTAAGTTTTGGGTCAACTTCAAACCACAATAACTTTTAGCACACGAAGAGTTTAGAGACCCGTAAGATATCAAATGAAAGGTCATGAATCCTATTTCCAACGCTGCCATGTTTGCTAATTTTTGAGTTCATATGAGGGAGATATGCCCGTTTGAAGTTCGACTGTCCAATTAATGAAAGTTACCTACAAATATGAATGGTATTTGGGTCTTTTCCTTACCCAATCAGCTTAAAACCAATTTTAGTAATATTTTAGGGACAAATCTTTTTTGGGTCAGTTTTCATAAATCCAAATACGTTTAGGGTTTTAGAATAGCGTTCATTCAAGTCATTCCTATGTTCTTTTAGAGTTTTGGGTCAACTTCAAACGAGCACAACTTTTAGCACATGATGTGTTAAGAGACATATAAGCTATCAAATTCAAGTTCTTGGAATCCTCTTTCCAACGCCACCAAGTTTTCTAATTTTAGAACTCGTATGAGGGATATATGCCCGTTTGAAGTTGGGTTGTCCAAATAAGGAAAGTTACGCAAAAATATGAGTGGTATTTTGGTTTTTCCTTACCCAATCGGATTTAAGCATTTTGAATAAGGTTCTAGGAGTCTAAACTGATTGGAATCAGTTTTAGTCATTCATAAAATACGTTTGGTGTTTTTAGAGGAATTCAAGACGAGAAAAGAGGAGAAAAAGTTCAAAGTTCCAAACGTTCGTTCAAGAAATTCAAGATTTCGCCAAGAACCTAGTTCTTTGAGGTATGTAAGCTTCCATAGTGTTGGTTCATTCACCCACACGTCAATCATGAGTTTCTTTAGCGAATTTATC
The DNA here is from genome assembly GCF_019186545.1 of Solanum stenotomum. Classification (NCBI taxonomy): domain Eukaryota; kingdom Viridiplantae; phylum Streptophyta; class Magnoliopsida; order Solanales; family Solanaceae; genus Solanum; species Solanum stenotomum. The sequence goes on along the minus strand of NC_064285.1, from coordinate 45,603,737 downwards.
CATAAATATTGCGCAATTTAAGTTCTTGATCAATGCTCTTGAAGATTCATTCTAAATCTTGGTTAGTTGGGATTTCGATAAGTTCTTGAGATGAAACTTAGGACTTAGAGTTTTTATGTTGAGTAGATTTTTGGGTACTTATGTTAGGTAATCGAATCTAAGTAAGTTACGAGGAAACCATTCGATTTTAGGAAAATTAGAGCCAAAAATTGAAGAAGAAAATTTCATTGGATTGTTCTGGGAGAGAGTTGAGACGGCCTGCTAGCAGTGTGCAAGGAAGTGTTATCTGAAGTTTAGGGGCTCGCGCGCTGCGCCAGCAGTGCGCCAGGGTCTCCTGCCCCCATCTTTTTCCATCATTTAGCCCGTCTAAATCTCTCTAAAGTATACCTTTACTTTCTGTCGATTTTAACTACTCTAAACTACTTCTACACATCTAGAAATCCTTCATATCATGAATCATAACCTTGAATTCATAATTAAAATTCAAGGTAGAGTTAACAATTATGTTTTCAGAGTTCTTTCGAACATTTTGAGAAAGTTCCTTGGAGTCCTTTTGAGAAGTCTTCTACAATTTCTGATAACTTGTTTGAAGACTCGAGTAGGTGAATATGAGAATGAGGGGAATGCATTCATGAGTCTACATTATTATTGAGATCCAACATCTCATGAATCACAACTCTTGAATTCATAATTCAAATTCAAGAAAGAGTTAAAAGTACAGTTCAAGAAATTATTTCAGTTAAATCGTGAATCCTTTGAGATCAACTATTGATTTGAGCTAAGTTTTCAGGAAGTAAGTATGAGAACTAGAGGAGTCGTATACATGGGTTCCATATTATTATGTAGACCCTTGAGTAGAGTCGTTGTTCAATCCCACAAATTCTGCATGAAATCCATAAGTTGAGTATCTTTGAAAGGAGTAGTATCTTCAAGTTCTAAGTCTTGAGTATTGAGTTCCTAACCCCGTTGAGGTTATATTCCTAGTCATAGGACTAATACATGTTAACCATAATTCCGCATGAAACCTATGAATTGACCACTCTTGAAATGAGTAGTATAAAGAAGTCCTTGAGTGGTTCATGCCCATAATTCCGCATGAACCCTCTGAATCGAGCATTCTCGAGATTACTAGTATCATTGAGTTCTTGAATTTTGGAATTTTGACTTCTGAGCAATGAGTTTTATGTATGGTTATTAAAAACCTTGAATTCAGTCGTTCACGCCAATAATTCAGCATGAACCCTATTTTGAGAAGTCTTTTACGATCTATTTAAACTTGTTTTAAGGCATGAGAACTTGAGTTTGAGTTCATTTTTTCAAAATGAATATACGGGAACTAAGTATTCCCAAGAGTAAATGTTTTCACATTCAAAAGAGGAGGAAACTGATATTTCCAAAAGAGTTTTGAGCAGTTCGAGTATCATATCTTTTAAGAGAAAGATTTTTGAGTAATAATCTCAAAAACAGAAAGAGTTGTGTTTTCAAACATATGAGCTAGATATATTTTAGGAGTAGTATTGAGCACCGATATGGGGAGAGTTCTAAAAACTCATAGCCCCCATAAACCATGTAGCCAATATGGATTGAAAGGGTCATACTTTTTAGTTGATTCCTTAATGTTTTTAGCATAGACTAGTGGGTCCACTTAGTAGTATGTTCTATACCCCAACAAAGTATAGGACAATTCTGGCAGCGTAGGCTCGATGATGTGTCATCACAAAACTCTTAGTGATGGTTGTCGATTAGAGAATTTCCTACATAGTTATATTGTATTTTTATATACAAATTGAGTTATTAATGTAATCTTCAATACATTGAGTTGCTCTTTATTGTTTTAAAAGCTTTCCATATATTTCATCTTTTATTGTTGATTTATTCTTGAGTATCCAGAGTTGAACTACGTTTTATAGTGTTGAATATCTTACTGTTGAGTTGAGCCCTATTTCTCTGAGTTTAGTTAAACTATGTTTCACTTCGTTGAGTATCTTATTATTGAGTCGAGCCCAGTTTTCTCTAAGTTAAGTTGAGTTGAGTGAGTGGAGAAGAGGTAAGTATGTTTCTTTTCCATGAGTTCTAGCATTTGATTATAATTTAGAATTCCCCTTACATACTCTTACATTCCATGTAGTGAGCCATTTTTCCTACATCATTTCATGATGCAGATACATGTATTTAGGATTATGAACAGGTGTTTCATTGGGGCATGTGATATTCCAGCCAGCTTTCGTGAGTCTTCTTATATTCCGGAGAACTTCACCTTTATCTTACAGTTAGTAGTTTTGAGATGTTTGATATACCGTGGATTTACGGTATTTCTAATACATTTTACTTACAAGTTGTGTGTGTCTAGGGCCTTTTTGTATTGGTTTTTATGTGTTTTTATTGTATTTCGCAGGAAAGATGTCCAGGCGCGGAGGTATAGAGACAGCTGAAAGAAATATATCTAGCAATTATTGATTTCCTAAGTTCGTTTTGAAGACCTTAGTTTTGCAATTCAAGTTGAATTTCTGGGTTTATTATTCTCTTTACGTAAGTTCATGATTTCTTCATCTAAAACTCTGAATTGTGTTCTTGCTAATATAGGTAACTAAATCCACAACTAGGGTTGTGGGAACCATGGGCGATTAACAAATTATGAATAGTAAATAAGCAATTCTTGAATAGTGTTTTGCATGCATTGATAATTCTTTCGTTTAGAAGTCTTTTTAACGAGTGCACGCGTTAAAACTCGCCTTGTTGCTACTTGCCGGACCAAGGAGGTAATCAACAAGAATAGAATTATCAACATAGATTTAGTGTGATACTATCTAATAGGCTAGTGTCGATTAGTGCGAAGTAATAACTAAGTCAAACATCGATTATGATGTCTAATATGAGGTAAAGGTAACAGTTAGTAAATTATACACACGTAGCCAGACCAAGGTGCAGGGTGAAAGTCTCTAGATGTCGGACCAATGATCTAGAGATACCTAACTTATCACTTTGCATGTAATACAGTAGGAAAGGGTTGCTGTTACTAGGATTAATGCGTTATGAGCTTTTGGGGAACACGTATGCCCTAGTTATTTCTCTCGTCTTGATAACAACCAAAATTGGGTTTTGATTACTGATTACTTATTAAATTCTTACTATTTGTTTCACACAAATAAAACCCCCCTTTTTATTACCTGTTTCTGGAAGTAATTTGACTAATTGAATATAATTGTTGGTTAAAGTAAAGTCTAAACCATTTTCCTCGTGGGATCGACCCCAACCTACAATTAGGTTCTTTACTTGATAACGATCGCTTATACTTCAGTAGGGAGGTGTAATTTGAGCGTATCAAATTTTGGCGCCGCTACCTGGGAATTTGGCTTTTAGATTTATTTTAACTACATTATTGAACGTTAAGCAAATATTTCCTAATTTTACTTTTTCTCTTTGTTTTTGTCTCTCTCAGGTTCTAACTCTAGTGTATGCCAAGTACACCGAGCCAGGGTGAACCAGTTACTCCTTACGATCCAGAGATGAACCGCACTTTGCGAAGAATGAACAATCTAAGAGATCCAATTGATCCTATCGGCGAAAATCTAGATGATGCAGTTGAGTTACAACAACAGAGGGTAGTTGGTGGGGACAACCAGGTTCCACCTGAAAATCAATTGGGGGATGCGTTGAGGGCGCAAGATCCACTAGGCCCACGACAACATTACAACTATCGGGGCAACATGAATATTAAAGACTCTGATGGGCCTATTGTTTTACCCCTTCTACCTCCAGGGCACACATTTGTGGTGACTAGTAGTTTGATGCAGATGCTTACAGCACGAGACTTATTCTTAGGATCGCCATCGGAAGATCCACATGCTCACTTAGCCAAGCTAAGGGTGGTTTGCAAAAGTTGTGTAGGTAGTATGGTTCACTGAGCTTCCTTATAACTCAATATTTACATAGGACCAACTGGCGGAGGTGTTCCGAGCAAAGTACTATCCAGTGTCCAAGAAGCTCAATCACAAGGATAGGGTCAACAACTTTGTAGCATTACTTGGAGAGTCTGTGAGCAGCTCTTGGGACAGATTCACAGCATTCGTAAAAGATGTTCCAAATCACTGTATTGATGATGAGTCACTGAAGGAATATTTCTATCGAGGACAGGATGAGAACAATAAAGCAGTACTTGACACTATTGCTTGAGGTTCATATGGTGATTGTACATATGCACAGATTGCTGAAAAACTGGAGAGGATCTCTCGCAACAATAAGGCATGGAGCACTATGAGGTGAGATACTGGGAGAAACAAATTTGTTATTCATAATACAACTATCAATTCTGCAGATGATATTCATGAGGAGATGGCCCAGATGAGGACAGAGTTGGAGTTGGTATTGAAGCATGTGAGCGGAGGAGCATAAAAGGTAAATGATGTGAACTACTGAACTAGAACTGCACCACCAGTTAAGGAGTGTTACTATGAAGAGGATACTTATGCTGTGAATGATCAGACGAGGGGTTTTCGACCAAATGCCCAAGAATTCAACACGGAAAATTGGCGCCAAGGTCAAGGGAACCAAGGTCGGAACTATGGAAATTACAACCGAGAGGGTCACTATGTCCGGGATGGGAACTTTAATCGCGACAACAACTATAACAGGAACAACTATGGCAACAGAAAAGATCGGGTTGGACCCTATGTTCCCCCTCAAAATCAGGAATTTGGTGCTAGGGAAGCTGGAGGTAATATGATGCGTATTGAAGATATGATACAAAAGAGGATGAGAAGGTTTGATGCAACTGACAAGAATGTGAAGGAGATGAGAAACGACTTGTCTGGTATTGGTCAAAAGGTTGATGCCCATGCAGTGTCAATAGAGCATCTAGAGCAGCAGATGACTCAGTTGTCTACTACAGTAAACCCGCGTCAACCTGACACTCTTCCTAGCAACACCATCCAGAATCCAAAGATTAATGGTCATTATATGGAAATTACTACTCGAGGGGGTAAGCAAACCATAGATCCACCTATGCCGTCTGTGGTGGATACTGAGATTAGAAAAGAAGATGATGTGGTGGAAGCTAGAGAAGAGTCTGAGACTGCGACAGAGCAAGAAACGGAGATATCTCAGAAAGTGGGCCCCATACCTAGACCTTCACCACCTTTTCTACAGAGGTTAGTGAAGAAGACTAAAGATGGTAAATATCGCTGGTTTATTACTATGTTGAAGCAACTTTCTATCAATGTCCCTTTGATAGAAGCTTTGGAGCAAATGCCTGGGTATGCCAAGTTTATGAAAGATATGGTGACAAAGAAAAGGTCTGTGAATTTTGAAGATGATGATAGATTGCAGCATTGTAGTGCTATTGCTACAAGATCTCTAGTGCAGAAGAAGGAAGACCCTGGTGCTTTCACGATCCCATGTACTATAGGATTGTTACACTTTGCTAAGGCATTGTGTGATCTTGGTGCTAGCATCAACCTCATGCCCTTGTCTATTTAAAAGAAGTTGGGTCTAGGGGACCCAAAGCCCACTGCAATGCGGTTACTAATCGCCAATCGAACTGTGAAAAGGCCCATTGGTGTACTCCATGACGTGCTAGTGAAAGTAGAGTCTTTCATCTTTCCGGTGGATTTTGTGTTTCTTGACTGCGAGGTTGATTTTGAGGCTCCCATCATCCTTGGGAGACCATTTCTTGCCACAGGGCGTGCGTTGGTTGATATGGAAAAGGGGCCGATGAATTTCAAACTGAACAATGAAGAAACAACTTTCAATATTTGTAGGTCCATGAAGCAGAATGGTGAGCTCCAAACAATATCTGCTGTAACTTACAGAGTGGAGAGTGGGTCAGAAGTGCAAATTGAAGAGCGTCTAGGTGTTGAGGCACTAGCAGCAATTATGATGTATTTCGACAGTGATGGTATTGAAAAATATGATAAGTTGGTAGCCGCACTCAACAAGTGTGAATATCGGTCCAAACCAAAGAAGTATGAGTTAGACATGAAGAATCGCGAGTCCCCACCCACAATACCATCTATTGTGGAGGCACCGAAATTGGAGCTTAAGGCTCTACCACCACACTTGAGGTATATATACTTGGGCGAACAGAATACTTTGTTGGTCATCATTGCAGCAGATTTGAATGCAAGGCAAGTAGAGTGCTTGGTGACAATATTAAAGAGGTTCAAGCAAGCTATTGGGTGGACTATTATAGATATTATAGGGATTCCCCCCGGTATTTGTTCTCACAAAATCCAACTCATGCCAGATCATAAGCCCAGTATTGAGCACCAGAGAAGATTAAATCCACCTATGCAAGAGGTAGTTAAAAAGGAGATCATCAAGTGGCTGGATGCAGGAGTTATTTATCCCATTGCAGATAGTAGTTGGGTATGTCCTGTGCAATGTGTGCCTAAAAAGGGAGATATGACCGTGGTTCCAAATGAAAGAAATGAGTTTGTTCCAATGAGGCCCGTTACTGGATGGAGAGTGTGTATGGATTACCGAAAGTTGAATGCATGGAAAGAAAAGGACCACTTTCCCATGCCATTCATGGACCAAATATTGGATAGACTTGCAGGAAAGGGTTGGTATTTTTTTCTTAATGGGTATTCGGGCTACAATCAAATTTCTATTGCTCCAGAAGACCAAGAGAAGACCACCTTCACTTGCCCATATGGGACTTTTGCTTTCAAACGGATGCCATTCGAGTTGTGCAATGCTCCAGCAACCTTCCAGCGATGTATGATGTCGATATTTTCTGATATGGTGGAGGACACTATTGAAGTGTTCATGGATGATTTTTCAGTTGTAGGTGATTCTTTTGATCGTTGTCTAGACCATATGGTTGAGGTGCTTAAAAGGTGTGAAAACTGCGACTTGGTGCTGAATTGGGAGAAGTGTCATTTCATTGTTAAAGGAGGTATAGTGTTGGGTCATCGAATTTCAGAGAAAGGTATTGAGGTTGATAGAGCTAAATTTGAGGTTATATAAAAGCTTCCACCACATATTTCTGTAAAAGATGTTAGAAGTTTTCTTCGTCATGCAGGTTTTTATAGGAGATTCATCAAAAATTTCTCCAAAATTACACATCCGTTATGCAAACTGCTCGAGAAGGAGTGTAAGTTCTATTTTGATGATGATTGTCTTAGAGCATTTGAAGAGTTGAAGAAGAAGTTGGTTACATCACCAATCATTATCTCACCGGATTGGGGTCAACCGTTTGAGGTAATGTGCGATGCGAGTGGATTGGCGCTTGGTGTATTATTTGGACAAAGGCGAGAGAAAATTCTTCACCCTATTTACTATGCTAACAAAGCTCTAAATGTGGCACAGAAGAACTATACTGTGATCGAACAAGAACTTCCTGCGGTGGTTTTCGCATTCGAGAAATTTTGATCATACTTGCTTGGTACTAAGGTCATAGTGCATGCTGACCATTCTGCGTTGAGGTATTTGATGGCAAAAAAGCATGCAAAACCGAGATTGATTAGATGGGTATTATTACTACAATAGTTTGATTTTGTAGTAAAAGATAGAAAGGGAACCGAAAATCAAGTTTCCAATCACTTGTCCAGATTAGAGGAAGAGGCTATGCTAAAGCTTGGAGATAGGGCTGAAATTAATGATACTTTTCCAAATGAACAGGTCTTGGATGCTTCTCATCACTTGATTCCTTGGTTCGCAGACTTTGCTAATTATTTTGCAAGCGATATTGTGCCCCCCCCCATTTTTCTTTTCACCAAAGGAAAAAGTTTATGCATGATGTGAAAAGATTTTTTTGGGATGAGCTTTACTTGTATCGTAGTTGTGCTGATGGGATTATTCGTTATAGTGTGCCCGAGGTTGAGATGTTGAGTGTACTTGAAGCATGCCATTCATCACCCGTTGGTGGGCATCATAGTGGTATTCGGACTGCACATAAGATTTTGCAATGTGGGTACTACTAGCCTACCATCCACCAAAATGCCCATGATTTTGCCAAGTCGTGTGATCGTTGCCAAAGAGAAGGAGAGATTTCAAAGAGGCAAGAGCTCCCAATGAATCCTATATTGGTGATAGAGTTGTTTGATGTATGGGGCATTGATTTTATGGGTCCATTTGTGAATTCATATGGGATGAAGTATATTCTTGTTGCGGTTGATTATGTATCGAAATGGGTAGAAGCAGTTGTGCTCTCCAACAATGAAGGTAAAAGTGTCACCGCATTCTTGAAAAATAATATCTTCTCTAGATTTGGTACACTGAGGGTTATTATTAGCGATGGAGGTTCTCACTTTTGTAATAAGTTGTTCAAGGCACTACTTGAGAAATATGGTGTCCGTCACAATGTAGCTACTCCTTACCATCCACAGACTAGCGATCAAGTTGAAGTATCCAATAGAGAGATCAAACAGGTATTGGCAAAGACTGTGAATGCTAATAGAACGGATTGGTCAAGGAAGCTTGATGATGCTCTATGGGCATATTACACGGCATACAAGACCGCCATAGGTATGTCTCCTTACCAACTTGTATATGGAAAGTCTTGTCATTTACCAGTAGAGCTAGAGCATAAGGTTATGTGGGCAATGAAGAAGTTAAATTTGGATTGGGGCGCCGCATCTAATCAAAGGATGAATGGCTTGAATATGCTTAATGAGTTTCGCCTAAAAGCTTATGAAAGTTCAGCCTTGTACAAAAAGAATATGAAGAGGTATCACGATCAAAGAATTGAAAAGCGAGAATTTGTGGTTGGTGATCTTGTTCTGCTACTCAACTCTAGGTTGCGCCTGTTTCTAGAAAAACTCCATTCCAAATGGACCGGGCCATTTTTGCTCACAAAACTGCTCTCTCATGGAGCGATTGAGCTTGAAAATAAGGATGGCACAAGGTTCGTGGTAAATGGGCAAATGATCAAGATCTATCTAGGAAATGCTGAAACTGTGCAAGATGTGATTTAGGCCTACAATCTTGATGAAGTCTGAGTAATCAAGACACTTGCGCCGTGCCATGACATTAAATCAAGCACTGCTTGGGAGGCAACCCAAGATGTACAATCTAGCCAACGACAGGGTTCTGTTTTCCATTTAGTAGTTTATCTTTCGTCTAAATTTAGGTAGGTGTTTTAGTGTTTTAGTTCTTAGTGTTGGCTAGAATTAGTATAGGGTCCGTGTCTAAAAAGTGTCCAGAAAATGTAAAAAATAATAATAGACTATTGGTTGTTACATGTGCAGGTACACCACGAATTAAATCTGTAGAAAATGGTCTGGTGAAAAAGTCTACGGACCCCATCGACGGTCCGTTGATGAACGGACCGTAAATGGTGTCCGTAGATCCCAGGTAAGCCTCTAAATTTTTCTAAGTGTAATAGTGATCTACGGTCCTGATCTACGGACCGTAGATCGACTCACGGACTGTAGACGGGATCGCGTGAGTCCAAACCTTAAGTCTGTCTGACCCGACCCGGACCCCCTATTTACAAACCCCCATTCTTTTTAAACCATTCCACTTCCCGCCATTGCTCCCAAAATTGTTTCCCCCATCCCATAAACTCCCTAAATCACTCCAGAACTCCCCCATAATATCATCCGTTCCATAAATTCCCAAATTCCCTTCCATTTCACTTAAAACCCATTCCAATTTCCACAAGAATGGTCCGGTGTTTGGTTAGTAGCGAAGAGGTGATTCATTGGTCTTGCTAAGCTTAGTGTCGTCACACAATCACCCCACTCCTCATTGGTTATAAGGTAATAGCCTTTCCCCTCACTTTGAATTTCGATTCATACATTGAATATAGAAAGTTGGAAGTTGGGTCTTGACCTTGGGTAATTGTTAGATGAAATTGCATGATAAACTTAAAAATTAAAATGTCCTTGGAACGATAGATAGTGATTGTGTAGGTTTTTTGTATGTGATTGTAAGTCTATATGTAAGTTTCGACCTAGGCTTCCAAAACTTGTCTAAATTGTTTGGTAAAATGACCAGTCGGAATTTTAAGAATGAAGAACTAGCATAATTGAATGTTGAAATACATGATCAGAAAAATATGGCTGCAACCTGGCACAAATGGCATCCACGAAACCCCATCTACGGAACGTAGATCCATCTACGGACCGTAGATGAGGTTCGTCACTTGATGCACACAAAGAAAAATACCAAGTGTGAAACCACGGACGTGGACTACGGTCCTTAGATTAATCTACGGACCATTCTGCACATCCGTGGTTTTCATCTGCGACCTATATTGTTGGGTCCCTAATCCACGAAAGAGATCCATTGACCGTAGATTAGTCTACTGACCGTAGGTCTCCTCCGTGGATGACCACTGTAGCATCTATCTGAAATTTTCCTGGGCTTTGTCCTTGTTCGGTTAAAGTTCTAAAAGTTTTTATTGTTTATCTATGGTTAGTCTTGGGCACTAATATCGCTTCTGCAGGTACAATGGCACCCAAAAAGCTGGTCACCTATTCAAAATGGGGCAAGTCAAAATCTGTTGCCCCTAGCTTCCGGTTAATCGATGAGGACACAGACACCGACACAGATCCAGCATATGATTCTCTCAACACTAGGACTTCTCGCACTACACCTCGAGGCACCCCCCGGAAGGTGCTTCCCAACATAGTCACTGTCTCTAAGTCTGATGAGGGGCACACACTGATTGGGTCACCAACTAGAGCAGCTTCTTGTTTAGAGAGGTCGATGTCCGGGTCCGAGTCTGCCCATGCTTCAGGCTCCGAGTGTGCCCATGCTTCAGGCTCCGAGTGTGCCCATGCTTCAGGCTCCGAGTCTGCCCATTCTTCAGGATCCGAGTATGCCCATGCTGCATGGTCCAATGCTAAATCAGCCAAAGGGTTTGGTCAGAATGACCAAGCAGCCTCATCTGATAAGGCAACTAGCTCGGAGTCCATACCTGCACCACGGAATGATGACCCCACTCATGTATCTGGCGAGCTAAATAGGTGGTGTGTAGAAGGCCAATGGCAAATTTATCGGGAGGCCAAGATGGTAAACGATATATAGAAGATGGCCCGATTGATTACAAATGAGCGCAGAGTCCACACGGGGAGCTTGCACACTGTTCCGGACATTCACCGATTGTTCAACCTTGTCAAGTGTGACTGGATGGCTCGAGACCCAGGGACATATAGCGAGGAGATTGTGCGGGAATTATATGCTTCCTATGTTGCCACTCTCCGCGGTTCAATTTCCAAGCGGTCAAGCCCCTAGTTTAAGATCCTCTCACTTCCACTTTTGTTCGAGGCTGTTAGGTGGACATATCACATACCACGATCAGACTCGTTCTCTATGGTCCTATCACGGGTCATTCTTGGTCTCTCAACACAGTAGAGTTTGATTATAGATGAGACATCGTGTGGAGTGGCACTTTCCAGAGGAAGGCTGAGCGGCGAGAGGTTGTTCTACTATGGTTGGCCAGGTACATCGCTGCAGATGGCGAACGTGCAGAATGGGTCGCCGCTCCACGGTTGGGCATCCGGAAGGCCACATTAAATTTTGCGGCCAAGTTCTTCTGGCTGCTGGTGCGTAACAGAGTGTCGCCTACAAAAGCACACAATCAAGTCACGTGGGACAGAGTGGTCATGGTTGCGGCATTAGTTGCAGGAGTGGAAATTGACTTTGCCCGCACGCTGCTGGCAGAGATTCACGAGAGGGCATTCAGGACCTCCACTACTTACCCCTTCCCATGTCTAATTTTTCATTTGTGCAGGGACTCTGAAGTGCCGATTTGGCATTATGACAAGTTAGTGCACCCTACAGGGGCATTGGACATCAGCCTTATTCGAGATGAGGCAAATGTGTCAGCGCCTCGCAGAGAGCCTCATGTTTAGGTACCTCCCTTGGGTGCCGACCTTGTAGACACAGTGGGGCAGGCACAGGGCGGTGACCCCAGCATCCCAAATCACACCGACACTGTCCCACGCTCCTCATCTCAGGCAGCAAGTATGGCTCCTAGGTCTTCCCGGTCCAGACCACAATTAGGAGCTACTGTTGTCCCATTGGCCAGAGTACAGAAGTTGGAAGCTCAGATGGCCACCCTGCTATATCACATCCAGTCGTGGATGCAAAAGTCGATAACCGAGTCAGAGGCTAGAATGGAGCGTAGGATGGAGGGGATGATGGACTGGAAGGTCCACGCAGTTATTAAACGCCTTGATGCCTTAGAACTGCGAGTCCTCGAGCGATCAGCCCTGGCCATAGATCTATCTGCTTTGCAGGCTGACTTAGCCAGCCTCCGGACTGACGTTGATGCCATCCTTGCCGCACCTTCAGTTGAGCCACAGGTTGCACCTACTGCACTGGCTGATGATACAGTGCTAGATGCTTTATTTAGTGGGACCACCGAGAAGGAGCTTGCCCCTACACATGCCAAAGGCAAGCGGCACTGTTCTCATCACACTGAGGAGGAGAAAGTACTCAAGAGACAGCGTAGGCAGGAGAAGGAGGCAAGGAGGGCCTCGATTATAGACGAAGAGTTGCGCCAACAGAGAGTGTGTGAGAGAGTTGCAAAGGCATCGAGCTTTGCCCCAATTGTAGTAGCCCAGCCTGTTTTGGGGGACGTTGTGAGCACCACTAATGGTGCAGAGAGATTGATGGAGAGCACTAGTGAGGGTGCTATGATTGCTGATGTGGGCACTACTGAGGGTGCCCTGACTGTTGTTCCAGCGGGCTTTGGGAAATCGGACCCGCCTGCTTGTTATGATTTGTCGGCGCTTTGCGCCACAGGTTTGCTTTACCCAATCCATTTACTTTTACTATTTCTGTATGCATTGGGGACAAGTGCAACTATTTTTGTTGGGGTGGGGTAAATGGATTGTGAGTGATAGGGTGAAGTCTGAATAACCCAACTCATGAATCCTCTCTTGGGGTTTTCTTGCCTGTGTTCTTTTCCCCCAAGAGACTGTTTAAGTTTTTGTTCAACCGGCATGTCTTAGGATTGTATGTGTAGCAGTATGATAAAGAAATAAGCATGATGGCTTATGAAAAATGATACCCATCAGATTTTGGGATGTACGCTAGAAGTTGTAGGCCACGAGTAGTTAAATATGTAGTCTCTTAGTATGACATAATAACGAATCAACTCGATGGCATGACTTGAGCTGAAACTTAAACTGAGTTAATCTGATGATCTGATAATGAAACTATGTGCCAAGAGTGGGTGAGAATCGTTGAGTGTTCAAACAGTTTTTGTGCAAAACTAGAACTTGCCCAGTTAGTCCTGCTAAGACAATTCAATCTAGAGGTTAGAAAGTGATCATAGGCCTTTGTTTAGAAAAGTCCCCAAATTGCCTAAAAAAAGGATCATACCAAATGAAATAACTGCTCCCTTTGATCCAACTTTGAGCCTAAAAGTAAACCTTTCTTTCCAAACCCCGAACTCACCTTCCCATAATCTACTATGTTGGACCCAGTCCCTCCTTGGACACGTGCACTTCGACTTAGGCCAAAAGCCTATGTTGAGGGTGGCTAATGTAAAAAGTAACTTCAATCTTGGCCCTGACCCGACATCGGGTATTGTGCACCTCAACTAATGGAAACTCCATAAGTTGAGGGTGGCTATGAAAGAGGAAAGTGAAAGAAAAATGGGTATGAAAAAGTGTGATGTGAAAAAAAAAGAAAAAAAAAGAAAACGAGAGGAAAGGATGTGACTTGTTGAAAGCCAAAAGAAAAATAAAATAAAAGTAAAAAGAGCTACAAAGTCTAATGTCACATCCGTGGTTGAAGAAAATTAAGGGAAAGAAGGTAAAGCATTAGTAATGACAGAAATAGGGCAAAAAGAGGTTACAAGCCTAGTGTAATGTCAAGAAGGGCAGAAAGTCACTAAGCAGTACCCAAATGTACCACACCTGACCCTGAGCCTACGTTACAAGCCAATAAAGTCCTATAGTGATCCTAGAGTCTAGTTTGGAGAGTCTAAGCAGTGAAAATAAGGGAAAGCTTATGGCATTAAGCACTAACTAAACTTGTAATTACTTCTGAGTGTGAGTGTTGAATAAATCCTTGTACCATGAATGACATGCATTTTTTTGTGCAAAAGGGATTTTGTTTGAAGTAAGGGCACTAGTTACATTGTCGGAAAGTTGGTGTCTTGGTGACAGTGAAAAGGTGTATGTTGTGTGTCAGTTGGCCGATCTGTGTCATGGTTTGATCCGCATAGATTATCTTGTCGAGTCTAAGATAACGAAGTTGCACATGAAAAGTGAGGGGGATAGAGAGTCATGTGATTGCTTGGGCCTGAAATGCTCTCTTCTATACAAGTGTCGTTTAGAGTTGTAGTGCGTCGCTTGAGGACAAACAATGAATTTAAGTTGAGTGTGTTGATATACCGTGAGTTTACTGTATTTCTAATACATTTCACTTACAAGTTCTGTGTGTCTAGGGCCTTTTTGTATTGGTTTTTATGTGTTTTTATTGTATTTTGCAGGAAAGATGTTCAGGCGCAGAGGTATAGAGACAGCTGAAAGAAATGCAGAAAAAGGGCATTCACGGAGGTGATCTACGGACTGTAGGTCCATTGACGGTCCGTGGGTGATGGCCGTAGATCAGCAGGCAAGGTATGGATGACAAATCAGGGAAATCTAACCAAGTGTGGAACCACGGTGGCCATTGACGGCCCGTAGATTGATCTACGGACCATACTGATTGATCCGTAGAATGATACTGCTAGGGTTCCAGTACCTGATTTTTGAAGATTCTAAGTGCGAAGCTACAGAGGGGATTAACGGACCGTAGATCGATCTACGGTCCGTACTGCAAGTCCGTCGTTTGTTTCAGAGAAGTTGATTTTTGGAAGCTAAAATATTTTCTAAGTCCTGGCTGACGGAAGGGACTTACGGACCATAGATCCATCGACGGTCCGTAAGTCAGTCTCATGGAATGAAGACGCGTGCCTGAACAAACTTTCCTTAATTTGTTTCTCTTTTAATTTAGGATTTGTTTTCTATAATAGGGCATGTAAACCTCGTTTTTGGGGGTTAGACATTATTATTCTAGTTTTACTTTGTGACTTTGGAGATTAATTTGCAACTCTAACAATTATTGATTTCCTAAGTTCGTTTTGAAGACTTTGGTTTTGCAATTCAAGTTGAATTTCTGGGTTTATTATTCTCTTTACGTAAGTTCATGAATTCTTCATCTAAAACTCTGAATTGTGTTCTTGCTAATATGGGTAACTAAATCCACAACTAGCGTTGTGGGAACCATGAGCGATTAACAAATTATGAATAGTAAATAAGCAATTCTTGAATAGTGTTTTGCATGCATTGACAACTCTTTCGTTTAGAAGTCTTTTTAACGAGTGCACGCGTTAAAACTCGCCTTGTTGCTAATTGCCCGACCAAGGAGGTAATCAACAAGAAAAGAATTATCAACATAGATTTAGTGTGATACTATCTAATAGGCTAGTGTCGATTGGTGCGAAGTAATAACTAAGCCAAACATCGATTGTTATGTCTAATTTGAGGTAAAGGTAAAGGTTAGTAAATTATACACACATAGCCGGACCAAGGTGCGGGGTTAAATTCTCTAGATTCCGGACCAACGATCTAGAGTTACCTAACTTATCACTTTGCATGTAATACACTAGGAAAGGGTTGATGTTACTAAGATTATTGCGTTATGAGCTGGTGGGGAACACGTATACCCTAGTGATTTCTCTCATATTGATAACAACCAAAATTGGGTTTTGATTACTGATTACTTATTAAATTCTTACTATTTGTTTCACACAAACAAAACCCCCCTTTTTATTACCTGTTTCTGGAAGTAATTTGACTAATTGAATATAATTGTTGGTTAAGTAAAGTCTAAACCATTTTCCTCGTGGGATCGACCCTAACCTACAAGTTGGGTTATTTACTTGATAACGATTGCTTAAACTTCTGTAGGGAGGTGTAATTTGAGCGTATCAATGTTATGGGTCTTGTCCCGATATCCTTCTGTAATAGTAGAGACTTCATAGATAGATAGATTTGAGGAGTTTCTGTATTAACTTTTTTTTTTACTATTGTATAGACTTTTGAAAAGGTTGAGTATTTGAGTTTATTGAAATTACTTAAGTTTTAAGATTTTGTATGTTTGAGTTATTCTTCCGCTTGTAGCCAACACAGATAAGGGTTTGCTTGAGGACCAATAATGGTTCTTGAGTGCCGACCACATCTAGGGTGTAGGCTGGTGTCGTGACACCTTTGTTGGGCATCAATTTGTAGTGATTACGCGACAGTCATACCTTTATACCCCTAGAAAGGTATAGTAGGTCCTCTCGATTGGACGTATAAATAAGACTCCACATTAGATCACGTGGTTCATGTCGGTTAATAATAGCTCCCACAATCATACTCTTTTTGCATTGACCATGTTGTCAGCATATTACCACAGTATATAGTTTAGCACATTATCTTCTGGATTTGTACTTGGTCATTGTTTCCATTTTAGTTTTCATTCATACTCCAGTATAGCCTAGATCCTTGTTTAACTCTAATATATATATTCAACTTAGTATATCTATGTCTTGAATGCTCAGAACATTCAAAGTACTGATGCATACTTTTGCGCTACATTATTTTATTATGTAGGTTCAGATCATGCTTAGTTTAATTTTCTATCCGAGTTCAACAACTTCAATGGTGAGTCCTTATACGTCGAGGACAATAAACATGCTTTACTTTTCTGACATTATTTCAGTTCTCTGTCTTGTTAGAGTTAACTATGTTATGTCCCAGCAACTCAATTTAGCTAGAGGCTTTTAGACATATTAGTAGATTCAACTCGAGTTTTTAAGTGTTGTTTCAGTCATCACTAAACTGTTATTATATTTTATACATTCAGACTAGTTCGATTTCCCCATATCGGACATCCACTGTTTTTAGCTTCCGCGTAATATATGATTTACTTAGTTATATTTTAGTATGCTTGTTATATGTAGGCTCAGGGTTAGCTTGAGGTCACTAATGATCCTAGGTCCCGTGTTACATCTAGTGGGTAGCCTCGGGGCGTGACAAACTTTGTATCACAGCATCAGGTTCAAGGGTCCTAGGATGTGTGAAGGCCGCACTAAGTAGAGACTCTTTCATGAGTGTGAAGCACGCCACACATATGCGAGGGAGGCTAACATGTGTTCTAATAAAACATCACTTCTTTTGCAATTATTATCGTTCATGAGTGTTATTTAAATTCTTTGTTTTGATCAGTCATTATGTGTTTAAATCATGTCTACTCGTAGAGTTAACGCACATAATACTAATGCAGTTCCTCCAGCCCCAAACCATTAGGTTACAAATGCAGAGTTTGCTCAATGAGATCCAACTTTTGGCTTAAAATGTAGCCAACCAGAACAATCAGTAGGCCCCAATTCGTGCAAACCCCAGGGGTGGATCAACTTCAGCTAGGGTTCGAGCCTTCCTGCGAATGAATCTGCCAAAGTTTCTAGGGTCGATAGTTTGTGAGGACCTACATAACTTTATTGTTGAGGTCAAGAAAATTCTTGGATTAATGCAAGTGAATGGTACTTAGAGTGCTGAACTATAATCCTATCAACTCAAGGATATGGCTCATATCTGGTTTACGTAGTGGAATGAAAACAGTGGTAAGAATGCATCTCCAATGTCGTGGGACTATTTTACTAGAGCTTTTCTTGACAGGTCCTTCTGAGAGAGTTGAGGAACGATTGGCCCAGGTATTCACTAACTTGAAGCAGGGTTCAATGTCAGTTCAAGAATACGGGCTGAAGTTCACCTAGCTATCGAGGCATGCTCCACATATGGTTGGTGATTCATGAGCACAAATGAGAAAGTTCTTGTTTGGAGTATCCAATCTGGTAAAAAACCGAGTGCAGGAATGCTGTTTTATTAGGAGAAATAGATATCTCCAGAATAAAAACTCATGTTCAGAAGATGTAAAGAGAAAAGCTTAGGGAAATGGCTAAGGACAACAAAAATCTTGAACACAAAATTATGAATACACTCGACAAAGGTCGGGTGGCAGAAATCGCTCTGAATTCAGTAGACGTCTATATCCCCAACACCTTCATCAGCTAACGCTCCATCACATAGGTTTCAACAGGACCAGAAAGATAGGACATCATGCTCTTATTGTCAGGGTAGTGCTTCAGGTAACCAGACTTTTCCAACTTGTCCAAAGTGTAGCAAGAAACATCTTGGTGAGTGTCTTGGTGGAAGAAAGAGGTGCTTTAGATGTGGTCAGTCTAGTCATAGATTGAATGATTGTCTTTCCGCCAGGCAAGGAAAATGAGGTAATAGGGCTCAGTCTAGAACTTCAGCAGTGCTAGCAGGTCGCCCCACTCAGCAGGGTGCCTCATTTGGTACATATGTTTGTGAGCGCTAGAACAAATGTTAGATGTATACACATTTTTAGATGCAGAGGCTACACTTTATTTTGTAACTCTGTACTCTCTCAGAACCCTTCTCAGTGTTTGCTCCAGTTGGTGACCTAGTTATAGCTAGACGGGTATACAAAAATTGCCCTATCACAATTTTCTAGAAAGTCACCTTAGCGGACCTTGTAGAGTTGGAAATGGTAGATTTCGATATCGTTCTAGGCACATATTGGATTGTAGAATTAGGATCATTCGGTTTCAGATTCCAGATGCGATAATCTTAGACTGGAAGCGTAGTAGCTCAGTGCTTGTAGGTAGATTTATCTCTTACCTTAAGTCCAGGAAGATCATATCTAAAGGGTATATCTATCATCATGTTCAACTGAAGGATTCAAACTCCAAAACCCTAACTCTTGAGTCAGTCATAGTTGTAAAAGAATTTCCAGTAGTGTTCCTAGAAAATCTTCTCGATGTTTCTCCCAAAATAAAAATTGACTTCGGAATAGATCTCCTTCTAGATACCCAGCCTATTTCGATTCCTCGTTATAGAATGGCTCCAACTAAGCTAAAGGAATTGAAAGACCTTCTATATAAGGGTTGTATCTCTCCATGGGATGCTCCAGTGGTGTTTCCTGAAGAAGAAAGGTGGTTCTCTCAGAATGTGCATCGAGTACTGTCAGTTAAACAAACTCACAATCAAAATTAAATATCCCATCCCAAGATTGATGACTTCTTCGACTAACTTCAGGGTGCCAGTTGGTTTTCTAAGATATACCTCATATCCATCTATCATTACCTCTGAGTCAAAGATAGTCACATGCCAAAGAGAACCTTCAGGACTTGGTATGGCCACTATGAAATCATAGTTTTGTCTTTTGAAAAAACAAAAGCTACTGCAGGTTTCATGGACCTATTAAACAGAGTGTTCAAACAATATTTAGAGTTATTCATCATCTTTTTTATTAATCATATCCTCATTTATGCTTAGAGTGAGAAACCGCATGCAACTCATAAAGGAGTTGTTCTACAAACTCGTAAAGATCGCCAGCTATTCGCTAAGTTTAGCAAATGTGAATTTTGGTTATAGTCTATCACTTTCCTTGGTCATGTGGTATACAACAAAAGGATCCTAGTGGATTCTGAGAAAATGGAGGCAGTACAACACTTGCACTAACCCACATCTCCAACTAATATCAGATGTTTGTTGGGTTAAGTTGGTTACTACAAGAGGTTTCTTGAAGAATTTTCATCCATATTTTTCCCATTTACCAAGTTGACTCAGAAAAAGGTCAAGTTCAGTGGTTAGATGAGTGTGAGAAAAGCTTCTTAGAATTGAAGAAAAGGGTTGACTATATATGTTGTCTTGACTCTACTAGATGGTTTAGACGATTATGTGGTTTAGTGTGATGCATCCTTCGTCGGCCTAGGTTGTGTGTTGATGTAGCAAGTTAAAGTCATATATTATGCTTCTAGACAGATTTAGGTCCATGAGAAGAACTACCCAACTCATTACCTCGAGCTTGCAGTTGTAGTGTTTTCCCTAAATATTTGAAGACACTACTAGTATGGTGTTCATGTTAATGTGTTAACAGATCATAAGAGCCTCTAGTATGTGTTCACCCAGAATGATTGAATCTTTGTTAGAAGAGATGACTTGAATTCCTTAAAGACTATGACATGAATGTAGTCTATCATTAGGGTATAGCCAATGTACAAGTTGTCACCTTTAGAACACTATCCATGGGCAGTGTAGCACATATTAAGAAAGAAAGCAAAGAATTAGCCAAAGATGTTTACCGGCTTGCTCGTTTAGGAGTTTGCCTTATGAACATGTCAGATGTTGGTGTGATAATTCAGAATGGGTCAGAATCTTCATTGGTAGCGGAGGTTAAGGAAAAACAAGCTAGTGATCCTATATTATTTCAGTTGAAAGGTGTAGTTCATCAACAAAGAGTTGTGGTTTTATCCCAAGGGGGAGATAGTGTGATTCGTTGCCATGGTCGCTTACATGTTCCTACTGTGGGTGATTTGAGGGAAAAAATTCTTATAGAAGCCCATAATTTCAGGTATTATATTCATGTGGGTTCAACTAAGATGTACTGTGATCTAAGAAAGGTCTTTTGGTGCAACGACATAAGGAGAGACATTGTAGATTTTGTGGCTAAGTGTCCTAACTCTCACCAAATCAAAGTAGAATATCAGAAACCAGGATGTATGAATCAATATATTAACATTCCTGCAAGGAAGAGGAAAGTGATAAATATTGACTTTATTACAAATTTACCTCATACTCGCAGATAACATGACTCTATTTAGGTGATAGTGGACAGAGTCAGTAAGTCAACTGACTTTTTAGTAGTCAAAGCTATAGATTCAGCAGAACTCTACATTAATGAGATAGTCTGGTTGCATGGGGTTCCCTTGTCTATCATATCAAACAGAGGTCCTCAGTTTACCTCTCTTTCTGGAAGTCGTTTGAGAAAGGTCTCGGTACTCAGGTAAGTCTCAGTCTAATATTTCATCCACAGACGGATGGTGAGGCATAGTGTACCATTAAAACCTTAAAGACATGTTCAATGCTTGTCTGATTGATTTTAAGGGTAATTGGGATGATCACCTACCTCTCATAGAGGTCTTTTATAATAAGATCTACCATTCCAGTATTCATATGACCCCGTTTGAGGCACTATATAAGCGTAGATGTAGTCCTCTGATTGTTTAGTTTAAAGTTGGTGAAACAGCCTAGATTGGGCCAGATTCCGTTCATGAGGCTATGGAGAAATGTTAGCTTATTATATATAGAATAAAGACTACTCATAATCATCAGAAGTCCTATTAAAATCTGAGGAGAAGGGACTTAGAGTTTGAGATCGGTGATTGGGTTTTCCTGACGGTATCACCTATGAAAAGGGTGATAAGATTTGGAAAGAAGGGGAAATACCATGTATGTAGGTCCTTATAGAATCCTGAAAAGGGTTGGTAATGTGTTTTATGAGTTAGAGTTGGTAGTGGAATTAGCAGTGGTTCATAAAGTCTTTCACATTTCCTTATTGAAAAAGTGTGTGGGTGATCCGACATCAATAGTACCCTTAAAGAGTGTGGCAGTGAAGGACATCCTCACCTATGAGGAGGTTCTAGTTCAAATTCTTGATCGTCATGTTCGTAGGTTGTGAAATAAATATGTCAGTTTAGTAAAGGTTTTAAGGAGGAGTCAGTCTGTAGATAGAGCTACTTGGGAAGCAGAAGCAGCCATGATGGACAAGAATCCTCACCTCTTTCCTTTCGATTCAGTTTCATCTTAAGGTAATATTTAGTCTTTCATTTCTCAATTTACACTTGTGTAATTTAGTCTCACTATCTTTTCCCTTAGTTACCCTTGCAATTCAGCATATTCGCATGTTCACGGAACTCAGTCCAGTTAGGTATCAATTTCTAGTACGCAGTGGTAGGAATTGCAACTCCTTCCCTCAATACTCAACATGTTGAGTCTTCATTAGAGGAAAAATCTTCCCAAAGGGGAGCTATTGTAAAACCATGTATTACAAGATATGGAAATTTGAGGTTTTGATAGAATCTATTTCCAGCACAAACGTAGCCACTGACGTTTGTGGCTTGACCAATGGACAGTAGGTATGGGCTGTAGGTGACAACCTAGATTTTTCTCAAATATCAAGGTCCTAATATTTATTTACAATTCACCAGGAAGATCTATCGTTAAATGTACAAATCAAAGGAAGGTTTCGTGTGTAAGTCCCAAACGTAGTGTAATTTTGAGGGACAAATGTGGAACTCACGATGGCCATGTATGAACTGTAGCTTGACCCACAGACCGTACATGGGTCCCATCGTATGAAGGACAAGAAAACAAGTTCCTAAACCCATCGACGGCAGACCAGGACATTGTGTAGTTGGACCTACGAACGTGGGTCTAACCATCGATGGGCTCGACAATTAAATTTTATAGGGGTTTTTGGTATTTTGATTAACGTATTAGGGACACTTCATCTAATTCTAAGTGTCAACGATCGCTAGTTAGTATAATAACCCAACTAAATGAGTTGGGGTCGAATCTCACAGGGAGTGGTACATGTTTAAGATTCAAGAGCAAAGTACGAATATGTTCACGTCATTCATAGGAATAGAAATTTACGAATAAAAGCATAATTCAAATTAGGAGGTGACACAAGTGTCAAATAAGGGGGTTTTGGTTTTCAACTATTAGCTACAACAACAGCAAATAACACGAATTAACATTTAATGAGACGGGTTTTGGGATATGATAGGATTATAGGCTAATATAGACAAATGGGTAATTGCAACTGTTAGTAAATAGTTGTAAATTAGTGAATAAGGTAGACTTTAGTGGGGATAAACTTTCTCTCAAACAATTTACTCTGAATCAAGTCGGTTTCTCTCAAACACCAACAAACAGGCAAATAAGAACATCCTACGCTTTGGTCCATTCACTCTCTCCAGCTGAATGTATAGAAAGTGTTTAGGATTCACCCTCGCGAGCTGAACCCATGACAACCCATTACGCACAAACCATCAATTCAGTAATCTTTGTTTTAAAACCTCTCTCTCTAGCAAGCTAAAAACACGAAAGTAGAACTGTATTTGCAACTATAATCCTTTAGTTATAACCACAATTACTGATTGAAATCATTTTTAAACAGCATCTAATCTAACAATTAGCAATACCTATAAGCTAAATCAGCCCACAATCACACATTCACACCCCAAGAATTGGGGTTTTAGCTAGACAGCATACAAAGATTAAAAATGTTACCAAATTGCGTTTCCATCAACTGGGGAAGATTAATTTCGTCTTTACAAAGGTCCAAATTGAAGAATCTCAAAGACCCACTTCCAATTTCTCCAAAATGGAAAACTTCAGTTTTTCAAAGCTAAGGAAAATTTTGTCTCAAAACTCTCAGTTTTCAATAATCAAATCTAAAAATTCTTATATTGTGAAGACTGATCCTAAACTAAATATTCAAAAATGTATTTATAGTCGCCAATAATATGTTGCGAAGGGCCATTCAGCGCAATAAGTCGGGATCACCGATCTGCTCGGCAATCTGCCCTTTGGTCAGTTCCATTGCCTTTTTGCTTTGGCCTTCAGCATCCTCAAGTTCGATAACTTCGGGCGATCCAACACTGCATCTCGAAACAAATCGGCGACTCGTCGACTGCTCCTTTCTATCGCCAAATTGATTTTCTCCTTCAGGGCTAGCCACACTAGAACTTTAGGCGGTCAAGAGACCTTTAGGCGACTCGCCAAAGGGACTTGGTGATGATCAGGCCTTCATTTCTTCCTTCTTCGAGCTCGCGTCATTCCTTTTTGTAAATTAGTGTCCATGCTTTGTTCCTCAATCTAAATACCTTGAAATCAAGGATTTTACATCAGCTATTAGCACAAATTAAGCATTTGAGGAAACTCAATCTATCTAAATAAAGCCCTAAATGAGTCCAAATCGTGGACTCATCATATTTTCCCCTATGCATTAGTCACTTAAACTACGTCATTTTACTCAGTCTTAGCCTAATAATCTAGTCAGAAACTACATATAACCGTCATTCTCCTAAAATCGCCTAACATAGAATGAATGGGAGAGAATAGAGACGATAGTTCTCCCAAGAACAACTAGAGGTCTTCTTCAAGTTCAGACCTGAAATTCTAATGATTTCTCTGTAATTTTCGTCACCAAGTATGTGGAATTTCACTAATGGGTTACTTTCACCTATTAGGTCCCTAGAATTTAGTCAGTTCTTCGATCTCTAATAAACTGTTCAGACCTAGGGTTTCCAGATTTTAAAAATTTATTGTGATTTTAGTTGTTATAGCTCCCATGATCTAACCAACCTGATTCTTGGTGATTTAGTGTAACTTGAATGTATAAAATTTAAAACCCTAGCTTTCATTGATTACCACTTCTCATAAATCGTACTTTCTAGACAAATCATTCAGAAAATCATGCTTTAGAATTTTAATGCCATATTTTAGTATATTTATGTTTCATTCCCAAATAGCATATCATTATTTGAGCTACTCAGGATTTCAGTTTCATTGTATCTTTACATTTAGTTGGGAGTAAACTTAGCACTGAGTTGGACTAGGGTTCTGTGTACCTTCAAAATCCTAGAACTCGTGCCAAAGTAGGTTCAAAAGTCCATGCTGTTGGCATTAGTTTTCGGTGATCAGACGACAGTCATGCCTTTAAACCCCTGGCAAGGTATATTGGTTTCTCTTGATGGGGCGTATACATCGGATTCCACATTAGCTCACGTGGTTTATGTCGGTTAATATTAACTCCCACAGTCATACTATTTTTGCATTGACCATGTTATCAGCATATGACTTTAACATACAGTTCAACACGTTATCTTCATGATTAGTACTTCGACATTGCGTCCAGTTTAGTTTTCATTCATACTTCAGTATAGCCTAAATCCTTGTTCAACTTATACTATTGTTCAACTTACATATTGTTAAGCTTATATATATCTATACTACCTTAAAAGCATGAACTTCAAATTTAAATGTTAAATTACGTAAATACCTCTAACTTAAAAAAACCCTAATTAAAAACACCATTACAAATTAAAGTCACACACCAATATTAATCATTACTTGCTCAATTCTGCACAGTCGCAACGCCCATCTAGTCTCAACTGATGCAACTTCTACCTTTTCACTCTACAAAACAATAGAACGTCCAACGCAGTTCCATATCAGACAACCAACTTCTGCAAGCAACGAATTGGTGTGCAAATATGAACTATTATGCCTTGTTACTTCCTTATAAAATCAAACATTCTTCTACAATGTGTAATTTTCCTTTCTTCTACAGTGTGTCATCAGTTTTTCCTTTATGGACAGACATTTCATGTTCAACTAACATGGGAATAAACTTTTGTGAAATTGGTTGCCACCATTAACACCTTGCAAGTTATCAATTTATAACTCCAAATATTTATTGATATTGATATATATATATATATATATATATATCCTCATGAAACTAATGTACTATTGATTATTTGAGCAGAGGGTATCAACATAGTAGAAAACATGAAGATTATCTAACTTTGCAGTGCTTCAACAATGGTAAGTTTGATTTTCAAATTTTCTTTCAAATTTTGTCCTTATGGAATTTGCTACAACTTTTGAAGAGATGTCCTAAAATGTACTCTTCTAGAGGGATGGTGATGTTGATGATAGTGATTTAGATGCTTTTGAAGACAAGTAAATATTTGCCAACAACGCCTACTAAATAAGAGATACCAACGTGTCATAACTCAATTTGGAGAAAACGCTTCTTCAGACCCCAAAGAAAAGTAGTCATGTTTAAAAGCAACTTACTTTCAATCAATCATATGCCTTTTTGTGGCCATGAAAGATTAACCGAATGGCTAATAGTATTTGCACAAATCAGAGGTGATGATATTGCCGTTTGAATCTTTCCATCTGAATCATCCTTATTTGTTCAATATTGATGATATTATTGGGGAAAAGCATTAGTTGCCGTACACACACGATGGTTCGTCATCTCTCTACTACAAATTTTGTTTTGATCTCAGGAAATTCTTCAAGGATGAATTGTCTGGGCACAAAGACAGTGAAGAAGTTGTCTCAACACACACAGTGCAAGAGATTTTGCACGAAAATACTAGGCCAAATACTTATAAGAGAACAGTTTCAAAGTTTTTTGTGGAATGTGGAAGAATTATTTTTTGTAGGTTAAATGTGAGTTTACCCGATTTTTTGTTGAGTCTTAGAAACTGATTTCATTATGGAGACATAAATGATGAATATCCCTTTATATTGTTTTTCACTTTAAAAAAAATAATACTGGACAAGCATATATTAAGGTTAAATAGAACTTGCCTCAGTGCAAGCAGTTATGGTGAGTAATTTTCGCTCTTTAATCAATAATATTATGATAGAAGTTATTTATGGAAAAAATGACTTTTGAGAAAATAAATTCATAATATGAAAGAACAACACATGGAAAAGAGTGAAGTTAAGGACATAAGTAGTGATTGACTCAATCATGAATTGGCTGATTGGTTGTTCTCCTAATTTGAAGCTACTTCGACTAATTCAAGTTGTGCCCCTTGAGAAGTTTCCAGACCTATTATGTTGTGCTTTCCAATTGATTCAATTTGGTACAGGTCCCTACTCTTCACAGAAATGTTTGATGTTTCTTCGAACCTTATTGAAGCTTTTTCAGGTTGTAAGAGACTTGAAGGCCATGATACCTTAAAGGAAAGGAATTCTAAGAGGAGCACACAAAATTCTACATGTTAATCATCTCAGATAAAATTGATGATATGTTGTATGTAGATAAGGAAGATTCAAGGCTCTACATAATTTCAACTCATAAGGTTAGCTAAAACAATTCATCTTTTCTAAAAGTTGAAGTTTTCATCCTGTTAATGAGTAGGCTCTGGAAGATTCTTTGGTTGTGTAATTCTCATATGCAATAGTTGTATGACATATTTGCCTTAAAAACCAGAATTAAATGCTTTTATGCTAAAGACTTTTTTAATCATCTTTTCTCTTTTCTTCTGACATTAGAAGCATTTCCTGCCACTGGTTCTTAATCTTTCTTGCTACAAGTTTGGTATTGTTGCTTAGTTTTTAAGACATTTTAATTTGAACGAATGTACTACTCCAAGAGCTTTCCGCTTCCTTTAAGGACTTTTATAAACTTAGGGTGTTTCGTTCTGACCCGTTTGGTCGAGAGCCAATGTTTCCCTAACAGAGCAGGGTCTTGTAGCTTTCTCAGATGGCTTCCGTAACCTCCAAACAATGTTATACTTCTGCCGTCAAATGACATAGGTCGCTTTGGTTACAATTTGCTAGATATCGTCCTAGCATAATCTGTTTTCGCTTGTGTATTTTGGAACCTTCAACCCCTGGTTTTAGGTCAATTTCGGAACAATACAAGACGTTGTGCTGACTTACTTTTTCTAGCCTTCAGGTTCATAAGTTCCAATAATATTTAATAATATAATAAGTTGATGCATTGATAAATCACATAAAACTTAAATTTTATTGTTTTCATATATAAATGTTTACTCAAATATTTATGTTATTAATATTATCACACGAATGAGATGTTACATAACTCGGCATACACGTGGAATGCACATGTTGTGAAACTACTATTATATTAAAACTAAGAACTCCAACAATACAATAATAACTAAGTAAAGCAATATAGAGGAGGGAGGAGAAAGTATATTTAAGAGGTGTAACTAAGAGATTTTAAGACTAACTAACTTTCAGTAGTAATCAGAAGAACGTTTACATCCACTATGCATAGAAACTTATACTTTATCATTCATTTAAAAAAATTTTACTTGAATTTTTAATTTTTTAATATTCACATTATTTTTAAAAATTGTGTAGTACATGATTTGATATTCACGTGCAACGCAGTTGCATCAAAACAAGTATCTATATATATATATATATATATATATATATATTGTTTAGCTTAGCATATCTATATCATGGATGCTTTGTACATTCAAAGTACTGACGCATACTTTTGCGTGACATTATTTTATGATGTTCGTTTAGGCACTCAGCATCCAAATCATGTTTATTTCGATTCTTAGTCAGAGTTTAACTTCAGTGGTGAGTACTCATACTTCGAGGACAATAGACATGCCTTACTTTTCAGACTTTATTTCAGCTTTTAGTCTTGTTAGAGTTAGTTGGGGCCAAATCCAAGAACTCAAAGCAGTTAGAGGCTTTTCAAACATATTACTAGATTCAACTCGAGTTTTTAAGTGTTGTTTAAGTCATCAGTAAGCTTTTATTATATTTTATACATTTAGACTAGTTGGGTTTCCTATATCAAATATCTATTGTTTTTAGCTTTCGCATAGTACATGATGTACTAAGTTATTTTTTTGTATGCTTATTATATGCTTGCCTCATGGTTAGGTTGGGGTCACTTGCGATCTTAGGTCCCGTGTTATGTCTACGGGGTAGCCTCGGGGCTTGACATAAATATTGTATGACTTTGATATTATGTAACAACCCATCTTTGTTGTTATGATTAAGCACATGATAAAATAATTTGGTTTGGAAAACTTTTTGGGTGGTGACTAAAAAATTTTAGGCTAGGCTAGTCTTGGAGAGAATCTTAGCTATGTGATGTCTAGGGCTATCACAACCCAAAGTACACCTTAGACATGACATGACATATAAGACTTCGAGAGTCCCTGCACAAGCCACTTGACATACATACATACAACATAAAATGATTGAAAATATGAGAAGTAAAGGTAGAAAATCCATATCAATAAAAGAGTTTGACAAAAAAGTGGAAGTCTAATCATAGTCTTGATAAGATATT
Organism: Solanum stenotomum; assembly: GCF_019186545.1. Classification (NCBI taxonomy): domain Eukaryota; kingdom Viridiplantae; phylum Streptophyta; class Magnoliopsida; order Solanales; family Solanaceae; genus Solanum; species Solanum stenotomum. Next base: position 45,575,054 of record NC_064285.1, on the reverse strand, counting down.
CTACTGCATCAAAAGAAGTGATCGGGATGTAACCTGTAAATCACGTACAATCTCTGATACTCAAAACACAAGGAAGAAAGTAAATGTGCCATGGTCCTTGGAACATGATAACTCACCAACTCTTGAACTTCAAATGGTGAAGAAACTAGCCACAAATGGGAGGAGGAATATCGTCAGACCCTTCATTAGTGAAACAACATCCGCACAAGTATGCATTTGTACATGGAACGTACTGAGTATGTGGGATACGCAATAAAAATTGAAACATGATCATAAGGGGACATAATCCAAAACATGATAGGCATGACCAAGATAAACACAGTAAAATCATTTCAAGAAGAACCGTAAATCATTAACATGGTCAATGTATCTTAAAATAATAAGGAAAGCTTCATAAATCTTTAAACACAACTTAGTCCATTTTGTGGGATATTAGTTTTAGTTGACAATAGACCATGCGAGCTATAACATGGAATCTGATGTAACTCCCACATCAAGAAGGGAGAGTCCACATTTCAAGGTTGAACTCTATATCATATCATATGGTATATGTAGATCAACTAGCTAGGCCATTCAAGGTAATCATATGAGGGGACAGAGTTTGAAATAGAGGTTGTTACTAGAGACTAATCATTTTGAGCCTACACCTCAAGGTTTTCACGGTACTAAGTTAAATCCCAACATAATAGTCATATTAATAATCGTAACATCATACATAGAAAAGCTCAATTTAGTTACTAATCAGAGCTTAAAATATCATAGATTAGCTCATTAAATCATGGAATTTGCACCTAGATTGCTTAGTAATTGTATCCATGCTCATCCTCATTCCATAGTTAGACGTAAGGTTATGAATTCTTAGCTCTATTGCCTCAAACTTTTAAATTTAAACTAGTTTTTGCATGGGGATACCTAGGATAGTCTACTTAACATTAATTGTCTATGTAAAGAAGATATAGGACTATATTTCTTTGAAAGCTAGAGAAAAAGGTCATCCACTTTGAAAACTTTGTTGTGGTAGTCTCTGGTAAAATGATCATATTTTTTATTCCAATCTATAAATGAGACAAACTTGGTGGCGTTGGAAAGAAGACTCATAGAACTTTTATGTGATAGGTCATAGGTCACCTAATTCATCATATGCTAATAGATTTGATTGTTTGATGTTAACCTAAGTATAGTCTTATATAAAAAGGAAGCTTTAGACTTAAATTTATGCTAAGGGATTCTTGTGAACTTTATTCTTCTCCAAATCTATTAGCAAATTAAATAATTGACCTTAACACGTAAGCACAATTTAAGAATTACCTTATACAATCATATATGCAAACAAAAAATTGTTCGGCTATTATCATAAATTTTTGGGATGTTACACCATCTACACAACCCCTCTTTCTTTGCCTATAAGTGTCTTAACCAATAGAACCATATGATGAAGAAAGCATATAGAATGACCACTTTTAGTTATCAAGTCAACCAATGAACACAAAACAATTTTGAATTATGATTGAACTCGACTGTCTGAAGTCGGTTGAATCAAGACGTACATCAAATAAATTTATACTATGAAGCTAAAACATAAAAGTTTAACAATTGAATTAATATTAAAGATAAATTCGAATAACAGTTAAAAAGCAAAACAATTTCCCAAGATTTGGTGTTACATTGTGATGTGCAAAACTAAAAAGACATTGTAAAAATAACTCAACTAGTATAGAGATCAACAATGGAAATGAAAGAAGATAAAAATAGAAAGAATTATGTCTATTTTCATAAGATAAAACAAAATTTGAACAAAAATTACTCAATTTAGCTGAAAAAAATAAAGATGAATGTAGTTGAACTATCATACATTGCCAACAAACAATTCACAAACTAGATTGCAAGTAGCAATAGTAAAAGATTCTGTTAAAGAGATAATTAATCAAAACCATTTTAGAAATTAGTTATCAAGACAACAATATCTAGCCTTCCTACATTTTCTCAAACTTTCATGTCTTTCTCTATATCAATCACTTTGTTATTGCTCCCTTTAGCACATCAATCTATGTCTTGTCTCATGAGGTAAAAAAATCTCCACATGAAGTGCTTGTTGTTCGATTTTTCAAGAACATTAACAAGGCTAAAGACAACTCTACAAGTATAAAAAAAATAGATATTATAGACGTACTTTGAAAATCACTGCACAGGGTTTTAGATGCAAGTATAAGAATCTTAACATCATTTATAAGTGTTCTCATCACGAAATTTTAATACACATGAACTCCACGAGAGCTATATTTTTCTCAAACCAACATATAATAGGAAATGTAAATCAATTTCTAGTAAAAATATTTCTTGGGAAGGGTGCAATTACCTTTTGTAACACTTACGAAAAGGGCTAAGTGTTGCAAAGTAGAAGTGTACCTTTGTCATGGAATGCTTTTACTAGAAATTTATTTGCACTTCCCATTATATGTAGGTCTAAGAAATATATTGTTCTGGTGGAGTTCATTCGTACAACAGATTTGGTGAGGAGAACACTTAAAAATGAAGTTGTACTACGTATACTTGCATTGACAACCCTTTGAAGTAAATCGCAAAGTACATTTATAATATATATATATATTTTATTTATACTTGTAGAGTTGTCTTTAACCTTGTGGATGTTTTTACCAAATTAAACAACAAGCACTTTCTGTGGGGATTATTTTACCTCATAAGACGAGACATAGAATTAGAGTTGGATGTGCTGAAGTGGGAAGCAACAAAGTGATTGATATGGATATATACATGATAGCTGGAGAAAATATAGGTAGGCTAGACATTGTTGTCTCGACAACTACTTTCTGAAATAACCTTGGCTATTTTGCTCTTTAACAGAAAATTTCACTGTTGCTACCTCCAATCTTGTTTGTGAATTGTTTGTTGGCAATGTGTGATAGTGCAACTACATTCATGGCATATTTCTTTGGTTGAATTGAGTAATTTTTGTTGAATTTTGTTTTTATCTCAAGAATATAGCCATAATGCTTTCTAGTTTTATGTTTTTGCAATTCCATTCTTGATCTTTGTACTAGTTGAGTTATTTATACCATGCCATTATAATTTTGCTCATCACAATGTAACACCAGTTCTTAGGAGATTATTTTATTTTAAAAGATTTATTCGACTTTAACTTTATTAATAATTCAACTATTAAATTTGTATGTTTTATTTTCCTAGTATAAATTGGCTTGATATACGTCTAGATTCAACTGAATTGGAAGAATCGAGTGCCACCACAATTAAATTAGTTTTCTGTTTATTTATAAGGCTTGATAAGTGAAATTTTTTATTATTTATGTGTAACATCCCGCAACTAGAAAGAACTAGAATTAAAAAGGAACTGTTTTTGGAAAAAATCCAATTTGGAATGTTGGGCTAAGTTAAGTTAAGTATGAGTTTTGGGACAACTTCAAACAACCACACCTCCTAGCTCAGGAAGAGTTAGGTGTGCTACAAGATACCATAGGAAATATCGTTGAATAATGTTTCCAACCACGCCAATTTTGCGCGATTTCGAGTTCCTATGAGGGAGATATGCCCATTTGAAGTTGGCCAGTCTAGATAAAGAAAGTTAAAACCGGATTTTAGGAGGGTATTATGGTCTTTTCACTACCCAATTATTTGATATCCTTTTTGGTTATTAAGTTGGGGTCTAAATTGATTGGATTCAGTTTACACTTTATAAGAATAAGTTAGGGTTTTGAGAGAAGAGAAAATAGGAGAAGAAGCAAGGAATCGCCAAGTTCTTGTTGTTTTGGTTGGGGATTTTGCCAAGGATTCAATCCTGCTAGGTATGTGAGTTCACATAGCATTGGGTTTGTTCACCCTTGCGCCAAACATGTTTATTTCAACGTGAATTTGTCCTAAAGAGGTTGAAAGTTTGATGTTCTTGATATGCGTTCTTGAATTAGCTTTCGTTCTTGAATTGGGCCTAGATTGAGGAGTTCTTGAGATTATTACGTTGATTTACAAAGTTGTTTTGAGTTAGGTTATTATGTACATATACTGGGTATCTGAATCTAAAGAGAATTTAAGAAAAAGGAATCAAATTTAGGCAAATTGGGGTTAGAAAACGAAGAAGAAACAAGTTGAGCAAATCTGGGTACATGGTCCGCGTCCTGTTCATAAGGATTGGAAAAATTTTCTCCAGTCGTGGAGCAGTCACAGACTCTTTTGCCTCAAAATTTATTTCGCAAACAAATATTTAAATGCATCTCCGCGTCGCGGACTTGCGTCCAGACAATGATTTCGTGATCTTTTCTCATGTTTAACTATCTAAAAACACTCCTAAACATCATGAATCTTTCCTATCACAAATCACAATCCTTGAATCCATAATTTAATTCAAGGAAGGTTAAGAGTTAAGTCAAGAGAAGTTAAGTGCCAAGTCAAGAGAAGTTAATAGAGTCGTCCAAAAGTCATTTACAAATGTTTTAACTTTGTTTTAAGACTTGAGTTTTGAGTTCAGTTAAGAGTAAATTTTGAAGTTCATTTCTTCAAAAGAGTATTTCGGGACTATGTACTCCCAAAGAGTTTAAAATGTTTTCACATTTAAATAAGAAAGGAAACTGCGATTTCCAAAGATCATTTGAGCTAGTTTTCAGTAAAGAGTAAATGCTTTCACAATTAAGCGAGAGAGAAAACTTTGATTTCCTAGAGGAGCCTTTGAGATAAGTTTTTGAGAAATTATGTCAAATCATAGAAATAGCTTATGTTTTTAAACATAAGAGATAGTATTATATTTTGGGAGTAGCATTGAGCACCAATATGGGGGAAAGTTCAGACAACTCCCAACCCCCATAAACCATGTAACCACCATGGGGTAGAAAATGGTCATACTTTTTAAATGATTCCTTAGTGCTTTTTAGCACAGACTAGTGGATCAACTTAGTAGTCAGGTTCTATACTCTCAGCAAGGTATAGGATGGCCTTGGCAGCGTGAGGCAAAACGTTGTATCATCACAATAACTCTTACGTGATGGTTTTCAGTTAGAGAAACTCCACAAAAGTATTTTGTATTTTTATATACATAGAAGTATCTTGTATTTTTATATACATCCAGAGTTTTATTGTATCTTTGCATATATACAAAGTTACTATTGTATTTCTAAACACACAAAGTTGTTATACATGTTTTAAAAGCTTTTCTTTATACTGCACTTATTGATACTGCTTTATATAAACTTAAGTTGAGTTGAGTTGAGCCAGATATGTTCTTTTAGTTCCTTTCAAGTTTATATCTTGTTTTAGAATTCCCCTCGCATTCTCGTACATTCAATGTACTGATGCTATTTGTCCTGCAAGTTTTTATGATGCAAAAACAAGTAACCAGGATCAACATCCAACGCATCATTGATCCAGTTGAGCATTTCGAGTCTTGTGGTGAGCCTCCTTACTTTCCGAAGGATCCCCTTTTATTGTTTTCAGTGTTTTAGTTTTATTAGGATGTCAGTTAGCTCATTTGTCAGAATTTTGTTATTGGCTTAAGTTTCGAGAAATCTGTTGCCATCTTGGCTAGTTGAATGTTCTATTAAGACATTCTAAGTTTATTTCATGAGTTCATTATTTGGGACTATATCCTTGTGTTTAAGTCTTCTGTTGAGTAATTAAGGTAGGCCAAGGGTTCACTTGGGCAAAAAATGGTTCTCGAGTGCTAGTCCCCACCTAGGGTGTAGGCTCGGGGCGTGACAAACTTAGTATCAGAGAACAGTGTTCAAGAGTCCCAGGGAGTCTATGAAGCCATGTCTGTAGAGTCCTAGTTGTCGGTGTGAAGCGCTCCAAATCTATAATTAGGAGGCTGTGACACATAGAAACTATCTCACTTCTTTCATACTTATTTCATGCATTAGAGTTTTATCTCTAAAAAGATTCTTTCCAATTCATGCTTGCGCGTGTCTTTCAGTTCATACCTCCACAACGAGTTGTCAGAGGTCGTCCGGCTAGAAGGAATGTTGAACCACGGGAGCAAGGGGTACCTAATGCACCAGAAGTGCAACCACAAGGTGAGGTCACCAATGCTGAGTTCCGTGAGGACATCCAGATGTTTAGCTAAGTTGTGACCAACCAAGCTGGGCAACATAGAGATAATCTTTAAGAAGTGGCTGACACTTCGAGGATCTGTGAGGTCTTAAGGATGAATCCTCCAAGCTATACTAGTTTAAGTGTTTCTAAGGACCCAAAAATCTTTTTTGAGGAACTTTAGAAGGTTTTTGAGATCATGCATGTCGCTGATACTGAGAGGGTAGAACTAGTTGCATACCAAATGAAGGGTGTTGCTAGAATCTGGCTAGATTAATGGAAGAAGAACCAAGCTTAGGGAGCACCACATGTTAGTTGGGCTTGTTTTGAGGAAGCCTTCTTGGGGCGTTTCTTACCCCGAGAACTCACAGAAGCAATAGTGCGAGAGTTCCTTACTCTTAAGCAAGATTCCTTGAGCATTCATGAGTCAAGTCTGAAGTTCACACAATTTTCCGAGTATGCTACGAAGATGGTTGCTGACATGAGGAGCAGGATGAGTTTATTCGTTGTTGGGTTGTCTTGCCTATCAAGCAAGGAAGTCAAGGCAACTATGCGGATAGGGGATATGGACATAGCAAGGCTAATGATCCATGTACAACAAGTTGAGGAGGACAAGCTGAGGGATAGAGAATAGTTTAAGAAAAAGAGGGCTAAGACATTAGGGAATGAGTCCGGGCAGCAGAAGAGTAAGACCATTCGGTCTTCTTTACAACAGAAACAAAAACGACCAGCTCGATCCTCTGCTAGTGCACCTGCACCAAAGAACAAAGGTGAGTACAAAAGTCAGAATTTTAGAGCTAAATTTGCTTATTCTCAAGGTAGTATGGCACAAAGGGGTATTAAGCCTCTTGCATGTGCTAAGTGTGGTAAGACCCACTCAGGGATGTGTAGTGATGGGTCCACTGGTAGTTTCAACTCTGGCCAAAATGGTCATTTTATGAGAAAGTGACCAAAGAACAAGCAGGGTAATGATAATGGGACAATAGAGCCTTGTCTTCTTTAGTTGCTCCACCAGACAGAGCTACATCTAGAGGAGCTGGTTCAGGGGCAGGCGAAGGATGGTGAGGCATAGCATACCATTAAAACCTTAGAAGACATGTTAAAGCTTGCTTGATTGATTTTAAGGGTAACTGGGATGATCACCTACCTCTCACAAAAGTCTTTTAGAATAAGAGCTTCCATTCATGTATTCATATGACCCCGTTTGAGGCACTATATAAGCGTAGATGTTGGCCCCTGATTGTTTAGTTTAAAGTTGGTGAAACAGCCTTGATTGGGCCAGATTCGGTTCATGGGGCTATGGTGAAAGTTCAGCTTATCAGATATAGAATAAAGACTGCTCAAAGTCATCAGAAGTCATATGAAAATCTGAGGAGAAGGGACTTAGAGTTTGAGATTAATGATTGTGTTTTCCTGAAGGTGTTACCTATGAAAAGGGTGATGAGATTTGGAAAGAAGGGGAAATACCATGTATGTAGGTCCTTACAGAATCCTGAAAAGGGTTGGTAATGTGTTTTATGAGTTAGAGCTGGCAGCAGAATTAGCAGTGGTTCATAATGTCTTTCACATTTCCTTATTGAAAAAGTGTGTGGGTGATCCGACATCAATAGTACCCTTAAAGAGTGTGGCAGTGAAGGATAGCCTCACCTATGATGAGGTTCTAGTTCAAATTCTTGACCGTCATGTTCGTAGGTTGAGAAATAAATATGTCACTTCAGTAAAGGTTTTTAGGAGGAGTCAGTCTGTAGATAGAGCTAGTTGGGAAGCAGAAGCAGCCATGATGGCCAAGAATCCTCACCTCTTTCCTTACGATTCGGTTTCGTCTTAAGGTAATATTTACTCTTTCGTTTCTCAATTTACACTTGTGTAATTTAGTCTCACTATCTTTTCCCTTAGTTACCCTTGCTATTCAACATACTTTCATGTTCACAGAACTCAGTCCAGTTAAGTATCAATTTCTAGTACTCAATGGTATCAATTTCTAGTACTCAGTGGTAGGAATTGCAACTCCTTCCCTCAATACTCAACATGTTGAGTCTTCATTAGATGACAAATATTCCCAAGGGGGAGATATTGTAAAATCATGTATTAGAAGAGATGGAAATTTGAGGTTTTGAGAGAATCTGTTTCCAGCACAAACATAGCTACAAACAACCCATATTTTTCTGAAATATCAAGGTCCTAATAATTTTTTACTATTCACCAGGAAGGTCTGTCGTTAAATGTACAAGTCGTAGGAAGGTTTCGTAGTTAAGTCCCAAGTTTAGTGTAATTTTGAGGGACAAATGTGGGACTCACGATGGCCATCTATGAACTGTAGCTCGACCCACAGACCGTACATGGATCCCGTCATCTGAAGGCGAAGAAAACAAGTTCCTAAACCCATCGACGGCCGACCAGGACATGTAAATATTTGCCTACCACACCTACTAATTAAGAGATGCCAACGTGTCATAATTCAGTTCGGAGAAAATGCATCTTCAGACCCCAAAGAAAATTAGTCATGTTTAAAAACAACTTACTTTCGATCAATCATGTGCCGTTTTGCGGCCATGACGGATTAACCGAATGGCTAATAGTATTTGCACAAATCTGAGCAAATGATATTGCCATCTGAATCATCCTTATTTGTTCAATATTGATGATATTATTGGGGAAAAGCATCAGCTGTCGTACACACATGATGGTTCGTCATCTCTCTACTACAAACTTTGTTTGATCTCGAGAAATTCTTCAAGGATGAATTGTCTGGGCACAAAGACCGTGTATAAGTTGTGTCGACACATGGAGTGCAATAGGTTTTGCACGAAAATACTAGGCCAAATACTAATAAGAGAACAGTTTCAAAGTTTTTGTGGAATGTGGAAGAATTATTTTGGTAGGTTATATGTGAGTTTACCTGAATTTTTGTTGAGTCTTAGAAACTAATTTCACTATGGAGACATAAATGATGAAAATCCCTTTATATTGTTTTTCACTTTAAAAAAAATAATACTGGACAAGCAAGCATTAAGGATAAATAGAACTTGCCTCACTGGAAGCAGTTATGTTGAGTAATTTTCGCTCTTTAATCACTAATATTATGATAGAAGTTATTTATAGAAAAAATGATTATTGAGAAAATAAATTCATAATCTGAAAGAACAGCACATGGAAAAAATTGAAGTTAAGGACCTAAGTAGATATTGACTCAGTCATGGATTGGCTGATTGGTTGTTCTCTTAAATTAAAAATACTTCGGCTAATTCAAGTTGTGCCCCTTGAGAAGCTTCTAGACCTATTGTGTTGTGCTTTCCAATTGATTGAATTTGGTACAGGTCTCTACTCTTCACAGAAATGTTTGATGCTTCTTCGAATCTCATAGAAGCTTTTTCAGACTGTAAGAGACTTGAAGGCCATGATACCTTAAAGGCAAGGAATTCTAAGAGAAGCACACAAAATTCTACATGTTAATCATCTAAGATAAAATTGATGATACGTTGTATGCAGGTAAGGAAGATTGAAGGCTCTAGATAATTTCCACTCATAAGATTAGCTAAAACAATTCATCTTTTCTTAAAGTTGATGTTTTCATCCTGTTAATGAGTAGGATCTGGAAGATTCTTTGGTTGTGTAATTCTCATATGCAATGGTTGTATGACATATTTGTGTTAAAAACAAGAATTAAATGCTTTTATGCTAAAGACTTTTTTAATCATCTTTTCTCTTTTCTTCTGACTTTAGAAGTATTTCCTGCCAATGGTTCTTAAAGCTTTCTTGCTACAAGTTTGGTATTGTTGCTTAGTTTTTAAGACATTTTAATTTGAATGAATGTACTGCTCCAAGAGTTTTCTGCTTCCTTTAAGGACTTTTATAAACTTAGGGTGTTTCGTTCTGACCCGTTTGGTCGAGAGCCAATGTTTCCTTGACAAAGCAGAGTCTTGTAGCTGTCTCAGATGGCTTTCGTAACCTGCAAACAATGTTATACTTCTGATGTCAAATGACATAGGTCGCTTTGGTTACAATTTGCTAGAAATCGCCCTAACATAATCTGTTTTCGCTTGTGTATTTTGGAACCTTCAGCTCCTGGTTTTAGGTCAATATCGGAACAATACAAGAGGTTGCGCTGACTTACTTTTTCTAGCCTTCAGGTTCATAAGTTCAAACAATATTCAATCATATAATAAGTTGATGCATTGATAAATCACATAAACTTAAATTTTTATTGTTTTCATATATAATTGTTTACTCAAATATTATGTTATTAATATTATCACACGAATGAGTTGTTACATAACTCGGCATACATGTGGAACGCATGTGCCGTGAAACTACTATTATAATACAACTAAGAACTCCAACAATACAATAATAACTAAGTAAAGCAATATAGGGGAGGGAGGAGAAAGTATATTTAAGAGGTGTAAGTAAGAGATTTTAGGAATGACTAACTTTCAGTATTAATCATAAGAACGTTTACATCCACTATTCATAGAAACTTATACTTTATCATTCATTTTAAAACTGTTTACCTAAATTTTTAATTCTATAATATTAACATTATTTTTAAATATTGTGTAGTACCTGATTTGATAATCACGTGCAACGCACTTGCGTCAAAACTAGTATATATATATATACACACACACACACACACATATATATATATATATATATTGTTCAGCTTTGCATATGTATATCATGCATGCTCAGTACATTCAAAGTATTGACGCATACTTTTGTGCTACATCATTTTATGATGTTCGTTTAGGCACTCAGCATCCAGATCACGTTTATTTCGATTCTTAGTCAGAGTTTAACTTCAGTGGTTAGTACTCATACTTCGAGGACAATAAACATGCCTTACTTTTCAGACTTTATTTCAGCTCTGAGTCTTGTTAGAGTCACTTGGGGGAAAGTCCAAGAACTCAATGCAGTTAGAGGCTTTTCAGACATAGTACTAGATTCAACTCGAATTTTTAAATGTTGTTTGAGTCATCAACAAGCTTTTATTATATTTTATATATTTAGACTAGTTGGGTTTCCTATATCGGATATCCACTGTTTTTAGTTTCCGCATAGTACATGATGTACTTAGTTATTTTTTTGTATGCTTATTATATGCTAGACTCAGGGTTAGCTTGGGGTCACTCGTGATCTTAGGTCTCGTGTTACATCTACAGGGTAGCCTCGGGGCTTCACATAAATATTGTACGACTTTGATATTATGTAACAACCCATCTTTATTGTTATGATAAGCATGTGATGAAAGAATTTGGTTTGGAAAACTTTTTGGGTGGTGACTAAAATATTTTAGGCTAGGCTAGCCTTGGAGAGAATCTTAGCTATGTGCGGTCTGGGGCTATCACGACCCAAAGTGCACCTTAGACGTGACATGACGTATAATACCTCGAGAGTCCCTACACAAGCTACTTGACATACATACATACAACATAACATGATTGAAAATACGAGAAGTAAAGGTAGAAAATCCATATGTATAAAAGATTTTGACAAAAAAGTGGAAGTTTAATCATAGTCTTGATAAGATATTCTACTACATCAAAAGAAGTGAACGGGATGTAACCTGTAAATCATGTACACTCTCTGATACTCAAAACACAAGAAAGAAAGTAAATGTTCTATGGTCCTTGGAACATGAGAACTCATCGACTAGAACTCCAAATGATGAAGAAACTAGCCACGAGCAGGAGGAGGAATATCGTCGGACCCTTCATTAGTAAAACAACATCCGCACAAGTATGCATCAGTACATGGAATGTACTAAGTATGTGGGATATCCAATAAAAATTGAAACATGATCATAAGGGGACATAATCCAAAACATGATTTGCATGACCAAGATAAACATAGTAAAATCATTTAAAGAAGAACCATAAATCATTAACATGGTCAATGTATCTTAAAAAAATAAGGAAAGCTTCATATTTCTTTAAAGACAACTTAGTCCATTTTGTGGGATATTACCTTTACTTGACAATAGACCTATAACATGGAATCCGATGTAACTCCCACATCAAGAAGGGAGAGTCTACTTGATGAGATAAAAACAAAAATTAGAATAAAAATTACCCAATTTAGCCAAAAAAAAAAAGTAAACATGAATGTAGTTGAACTATCATACATTGCCAACAAACAATTCACAAGCTAGATTGCAGGTAGCAGTAGTAAAAGTTTCTGTTAAAGAATTAATTAATCAAAACCATTTTAGAAATTAGTTGTCAAGGCAACAATATCTAGCCTTCCAATATTTTCTCAAACTTTCATGTCATTCTCTATATCAATCACTTTGTTGTTGCTCCCTTCAGCACATCCATCTATGTCTTGTCTCATGAGGTAAAAAAATCTCCACATGAAGTGCTTGTTGTTCGATTTTTCAAGAACATCCACAAGGCTAAAGACAACTCTACAAGTATAAAAAAAATAGATATTATAGACATACTTTGAAAATCACTGCACAGGGTTTTAGATGTAAGTATAAGCATCTTAACATCATTTATAAGCGTTCTCATCACCAAATATTTGATACACATGAAATCCACTAGAGCTGTATATTTCTCAAACCAACTTATAAGAGGAAATGTAAATCAATTTCTAGTAAAACTATTTCTTGGGAAGGGTGTAATTCTCTTTTGCAACACTTACGAAAAGGGCTAAGTGTTGTAAAGTAGAAGTGTACCTTTTTCATGGAATGCTTTTATTAGAAATTGATATGCACTTCCCATTATATGTAGGTCTGAGAAAAATTTTGTTCTGGTGGAGTTCATTCGTACAAAAGATTTGGTGAGGAGAACACTCATAAATGATACTGAGCTACTTATACTTGCATTGACAACCCTTTGAAGTAAATCGCAAAGTACGTTTATAATATCTATATTATTTTATTATACTTGTAGAGTTGTCTTTAACCTTGTGGATGTTCTTACAAAATTGAACAACAAGCACTTCCTGTGGGGATTATTTTACCTCATAAGACAAGACATAAAATCAGAATTGGATGTGCTGAAGGGGGCATCAACAAAGTAATTGATATGGATATATACATGATAGCTGGAGAAAATATAGCTAAGCTAGACATTGTTGTCTCGATAACTACTTTCTGAAATAACATTGATTATTTTGCTCTTTAACAGAAAATTTCACTGTTGCTACCTCCAATCTTGTTTGTGAATTGTTTGTTGGCTATGTGTGATAGTGCAACTACATTCGTGGCAGATTTCTTTGGCTGAATTGAGTATTTTTGTTGAATTTTGTTTTTGTCTCAAGAATATAGCCATAATGCTTTCTAGTTTTCTGTTTTTGCAATTCCGTTGTTGATCTCTGTACTAGTTGAGTTATTTATACCATGCCATTATAATTTTTCTCATCACAATGTAACACCAGTTCTTAGGAGATTATTTTGTTTAAAAATTTTTATTCGACTTTATCTTTATTAATAATTCAACTGTTACATTTGTATGTCTTATTTTCCTAGTATATATTGGCTTCATATACGTCTAGATTGAACTGAATTGGAAGAATCGAGTGCCACCACAATTAAAATAGTTTTTTGTTTATTTATAAGGCTTGATAAGTGAAAGTGTTTATTATATATGTGTAACATCCCGCAACTAGAAAGAACTAGAATTAAAAAGGAGCTGTTTTTGGAAATTATCAAATTTGGAAAGTTGGGCAAAGTTAGGTTAAGTATGAGTTTTGGATCAACTTCAAACAACCACAATTCCTAGCTCAGGAAGAGTTAGGTGTTCTACAAGATACCGTAGGAAATATCGTTGATTTATTTTTCCAATGATGCAAAGTTTGCGCAATTTCAAGTTCATATGAAGAAGATATGCCCATTTGAAGTTGGGCAGTCTAGATAAAGAAAGTTAAAACCGGATTGTAGGAGGGTATTATAGTCTTTTCACTACCCAATTATTTGATTTCCTTTTTGATTATTAAGTTGGGGTCTAAATTGATTGGATTCAGTTTACACTTTATAAGAATAAGTTAGGGTTTTGAGAAAAGAGAAAAGAAGAAGAGAAAATAGGAGAAGAAGAAAGGAATCGCTAACTTCTTGATGATTTGGTTGGGGATTTCGCCAAGGATTCAACCCTACGAGGGATGTGAGTTCACATAGTGTTGGGTTTGTTCACCCACGCGCCAAACATGTTTATTTCAACGTCAATTTGTCCTAAAAAGGTTGAAAGTTTGATGTTCTTGATATGCGTTCTTGAATTAGCTTTCGTTCTTTAATTGGGCCGAGATTAAGGAGTTCTTGAGATTATTACGTCGATTTATAAAGTTGTTTTGAGTTTGGTTCTTATGTACATATTACTGGGTATCTTAATCTAAAGAGAATTTGAGAAAAATGAAACAAATTTAGGCAGATTGGGGTTAGAAAATGAAGAAGGAACAAGTTGAGCAAATCTGGGTACTAGGTCCGCATCTTCTTCCTTAAGATTGGAAAAATCTTCTTCGGTGGCGGAGCGGTCACAGACTCTTCTGCCTCAAAATTTATTTCGCAACCAAATATTTAAATGCATCTCCGCGTCGCAGACTTCCGTCCAGACAATGATTTTGTGATCTTTTCTCATGTTTAACTATCTAAAAACACTCCTAAACATCATGACATCTTTCCTATCACAAATCACAATCCTTGAATCCATAATTTAATTCAAGGAAGGTTAAGAGTTAAGTGGCATGTCAAGAGAAGTTCCTAGAGTCGTCCAAAAGTCTTTTACAAATGTTTTAACTTTGTTTTAAGACTTGAGTTTTGAGTTTAGTTAAGAGTAAATTTTGAAGTTCATTTCTTAAAAAGAGTATATCAGGACTATGTACTCCCAAAGAGTTTAAAATGTTTTCACATTTAAAAAAGAAAGGAAACTGCGATTTCCAAAGATCTTTTGAGCTAGTTTTCAGTAAAGAGTAAATGCTTTCACAGTTAAACAAGAGAGAACACTTTGATTTCCTAGAGGAGCCTTTGAGCTAAGTTTTTGAGAAATTATGTCAAATCATAGAAAGAAGTTATGTTTTTAAAAATAAGAGCTAGTATTATATTTTGGGAGTAGTATTGAGCACTGATATGGTAGAAAATAGTCATACTTTTTAAATGATTCCTTAGTTCTTTTTAGCACAGACTAGTGGATCAACTTAGTAGTCAGGTACTATACTCTCGGCAAGGTATAAGACAACCCTGGCAACGTGAGGCAAAACGTTGTATCAGCACAATAGCTCGTACGTGATGGTTGTCGGTTAGAGAAACTCCACAGAAATATTTTGTATTTTTATATAGACAGATTAATCTTGTATTTTTATATACATCTAGAGTTTTATTGTATCTTTGCTTACATACAGAGCTGGTATTGTATTTCTAAACACATAAAGTTGTTATCTATGTTTTAAAAGCTTTTCTTTATACTGCAATTATTGATACCTTTTTATATAAAGTAAAGTTGAGGTGAGTTGAGCCAGGTATGTTCTTTCAATTTCTTTCAAGCTTATCTCTTGCTTTAGAATTCCCCTCCCATGCTTATATATTCAATGTACTGATGTTATTTGGCCTTCAACTTTTTATGATGCAAACACAAGTAACCAGGATCAACATCCAACGCATCGTTGATCCATTTGAGCACTCAGAGTCTTGTGGTGAGCCTCCTTGCTTTCTGGAGGATCCCCTTTTATTTTTTTCAGTGTTTTAGTTCATTAGGATGTCGTGGGACTTGTCCCGACATCCATTTCAGTTTTAGATGCTTCATAGATAGATAATTAGTTAGTTCATTTGTCAGAATTTTGTTATTGGCTTATGTTTTGAGACTTTTGTTGCCATCTTGGCTAGTTGAATGTTTTGTAAAGACATTCTATGTTTATTTCATGAGTTCATTATTTGAGACTATATCCTTGTGTTTAAGCCTTCTGCTTAGTAAGTAAGGTAGGCCAAGGTTTCATCACTTGGGGCCAGAAATTGTTCTCGAGTGCTAGTCCCCACCTAAGGTGTAGGCTCGGGGCGTGACAAACATTGTATCAGAGAACGGTGTTCAAGAGTCCTAGGGAGTGTGTGAAGCCATGTCTGTATAGTCCTAGTAGTCGGTGTGAAGCGCTCCACATCTATAATTAGGAGGCTGTGACACATAGAAACTATCTCTCTTGTTTCATACTCATTTCGTGCATTAGAGTCTTATCTCTAAAAAGTTTGTTTCCAATTCATGCTTGTGCGTGTCTTTCAGATCATGCCTCCACAAAGAGCTGTCAAAGGTCGTCCAGCTAGAAGGAATGTTGAACCACGGGAGCAAGGGGTACCCAATGCACCAGAAGTGCAACCACAAGGAGAGGTCACTAATGCTAAGTTCCGTGAGGCCATCCAGATGTTTAACTAAGTTGTGACCAACCAAGCTAGGCAACATAAAAAGAATCATCAAAAAGTGGCTGACACTTTAAGGATCTGTGAGCTCTTAAGGATGAATCCTCCAAGCTATACTAGTTTAAGTGTTTTTAAGGACCCAAAAAACTTTTTTGAGGAGCTTCAGAATGTTTTTGAGATCGTGCATGTCACTGATACTAAAAGGGTGGAACTAGTTGCATACCAACTGAAGGGTGTCGCTAGAATCTGGTTTGATTAATGGAAGAAGAATTGAGCCTAGGGAGCACCACATGTAAGTTGGGCTTGTTTTGAGGAGGCCTTCTTGGGGCGTTTCTTATCCCCAGCACTCACAGAAGCAATGGTGCGCGAGTTCCTTACTCTTAAGAAGGATTCCTTAAGCATTCATGAGTATAGTATGAAGTTCACACAATTTTCCGAGTATGTTCCAGAGATGGTTCCTGATATGAGGAGAAGGATGAGTTTATTCATTGTTGGGTTGTCTCGCCTGCCAAGCAAGGAAGTCAAGCCAACTATGCAGATAGGGGATATGGATATACCAAGGCTAACGATCCATGTATAACAAGTTGAGGAGGACAAGCTGATGGATAGAGAAGAGTTTAAGAAAAAGAGGACTAAAACATCAGGGAATGAAACCGGGTAGCAGAAGAGTAATGTCAACCGGTCTTCCGTCCAACAGAAACAAAAGCGACTTGCTTGATCATCTACTAGTTCACCTGCACCGAAGAACAAATGTGAGTACATTAGTCAAAATTTCAGAGTTAAATTTGTCTATTCTCAAGGTTGTATGGCACAAGGGGGTATTAAGCCTCTTGCATGTGCTAGGTGTGTTAAGACCACTCAGGGATGTGTTGTGATGGGTCCACTGGTTGTTTCAAGTGTGGCCAGAATGGTCAATTTATGAGAGAGTGTCCAAAAAACAAGCAGGGTAATGGTAATGGGACAATAGAGCCAAGTGTTCTTCAGTTGCTCCACCAAACAGAGCTGCATCTAGAGGAGTTGCTTCAGGGGCAAGCGGAGGAGGAAAAAATCTTTATGCTATCACTAGTCGCCAATAGGAAGAGGATTCGCTAGGTGTTGTCACTGGTATGATCCAAGTCTTTAACTTTGATGTTTATGCTTTGCAAGATCTAGGAGCGAGTTTATCCTTTGTAATTCTTATATTGCGAGGAATTTAGATGTACTTTTTGAGCAACTTAGTGATCCCTTCAGTGTTTCTACACCTATTGGTGAATCTATTCTAGCAAAGAGAGTCTATCGTGATTGTACCATTTTCGTCAATCACAAGAGCAGCATGGCTGATTTAGTTGAGTTAGATATGGTAGATTTTGATGTTATTCTTGGTATGATTTGGCTTCATGCATGTTTTGCCTCAGTGGATTGTAGAACTCAATTTCTCAAAGTTCAGTTTCCTAATGAGCCAGTTATAGAGTGGAGGAGAAGTTCATCAGTACCTAAGGGTCATTTTATTTCGTACCTTCAGGCGAGAAAGTTAGTTTCCAAGGGGCGTGTCTATCACTTAGTCCGAGTTAATTACTCTAGTGTTGAGATATCTCTTATTCAGTCAGTTGCAGTAGTAAAAGAGTTTCATTAAGTCTTTCCGAATGATTTTCACGGAGGCCCGCCTAAGAGAGAAATAGGCTTCAGTATAGATATTCTTCCTGATACTCATCATATATCTATTCCACCATATAGAATGGCGCAATCATAGTTGAAAGAGTTAAAGGAGCAGTTGAAATATCTCCTAGAGAAAGGTTTTATTCGACCAAGTGTCTCACATTGGGACGCTCCGGTCTTGTTTGTTAGGAAGAAGGATGGTTCCACTACAAGAAATTATGTTTTTAACGAATGAAAATTTGTTCGCTGCCTGTCGCTAAAAGCTCCGACTTAAAAAGTTAACGACCAGATTTGACGGTTGTTAAAGAAACTTTAGCGATGATAATAAATCCGATTGTTATTCCCATTTAGCGACCAAACTTTCCCTTCGCTAAAAAGTTTTTAATCTATTGAATCAATTGATTAAGACAATAAATCCGGTTGTTAAAGTGCTATAACCTTCGCAAATAATTGATTACTATCAATCTTCCACAAAAACCAAAAATTCAGTCACTATATTATTATATATACACACATTCAAAAAATGATAAACTAATCAATAATATATGATCAAATCACACAGTTAATTATAAAATTTAAGTTTTATATTTAAAAAATTGTAGCATTTCGTGTAACATCATTTCTATCAATTCTAAATAAAAGATAGAACAAACAAATGAGAGTATCTTTAAAAGTTCCTAATGAGAACAAATGGATTGTTGATGTGCTTTAACTTGATCGGTAACATTTTCAGTTAATGATACTTGCTTTGCATTTTCTTCTTGGACAATTCTTCAAACTTCAGATTCTTGATCTGTTAAAAGAACAATATTAGGAGAATTCTTTTAATAGAAATTACTTTAAAATCTTGACAAGAATGTAGTTCAACTTAGTATTTACAAGGGCAACTAGATATAATATTTAAAGAAAAAGAGCAAAGTTCATAGAAAAAGTATCATACTTTAATCAAAGTAACTCCCCCAAACATTTGCGAAATTCTTCTTCATGGAGAAAGCAAAAATAAATTATTCACTAGTCTTAAACAGAAGAGGCTTATATCTCGTTAAAATCCACAATATGTTGACATTAGTACCTGAAATATTTTAGGGATTATTTATGTATATCCTAGTCCCAGATAACTAGCAAAAGTAAATAAAATGAAAAATTGGTCAAACCAATTAGGATGACTTACTATGATATTGGTTACTCCACACTACAAGTTTATTACATTAACTTCAGGTAAATATCAGCTTCTAAGAAATTCCTACATAGGTCCAATTCACAATTTACCAAAAAACAAAATCTATTAATGAACAACAGACTAAATTCAAAGAGTAGCATACATATAAATTTAGTCACCTAAGCTAATTTTTTTTATTAAAAAAAGACTAGATTCAAAATGTAGGATAAAACTTCACAATGTAAGACTACCTAGTAAAAGTATCACCAAAAGGGAATTGTTATTCTGAAAAGCAACACACATGACTATGATTTAAACACTAAAAGATACTGATTTACAACATTTTTTTTTTCATATTTCATAATGGTACTTCAGTTAAGTTAGTTAAAAAATTCTGCAATGGAAATTCTTACACAAGTTATGCATTATATTTAGCAGAAACCATCAACCACCTAGATCAGTGTTCACTGTTACATTATGTTCACAATGAATATGTTGTACCATTAACCGTCATAATCTGTTTCAGGTGCAAAAAACATACTGCCTAGTCTTCTAGCAATGTTATCAAAGATTTGTGCAGCAATTCAACAAAGTTGCTTCTTCGACTTTGAACTTGCATATGGTTAAAACATACCATCACAGTGTTTGTCATCCAAGACACAAGTGTCGTTGTATTTGTCTTTGCTTACTTTTATCTTGCATTGACTTCAAGTGCACATTTGCATACTGAATTAATTTAACTTAATAATAAATTGTGAAATTTATAAACTATGAATTGTTAGTGTCTTTTATAAGTGTATGAATGCTTGATTTATGAATATGGTGAATAACTTTGTACTTGTGATTTTTAGACAATCTAGACATACATAATTCAAGTTAACATTGACATGAACAACTAGGGATAAGATTATAATAAAAAGTCAAGACCATCATGGAAAGAGTATAACACCTTAACCAAAGTAACTATCCGAATCACTTGTAAAAGTTCAAATATGTAGAAAAAGCCAAAAATTTTGTACAATCTTTGTTGCACCTTGAGTTATTTAGTTTTTTGCAGCTTGCCTTAAGCAGTTTAATTTACAGAATAACCATGAAACTTTATGCCTATAATAAACATACCCACTTTGCTTGTTAACGTTGCGAAAAAATAGGTTATAAAGATACATGAACTTTTATTACATTGATAACCTTGTGAAATACTCTTTTACATAGATAACTTCTGTAACTTTTTCTTTTCTTGAGAGTGAGAAGCTAAATGTGTAGAAATCACAAGTTATGTAAATCTTTGGAATTTAAAGAAACCTGAAATACAATTGTCTATAATGTGTCTCAATAACAGAAGTATTAGGTTAAAATTTATAAAAAAAATAACATATATATAAATAACGAGCATGCAATAATTTTCTAAAATGCCAAATTCTTGAACTCAACATATGAGTTCCAAAAGTAAATCTAACACATTAATAAAGGGAATTGGGTAACTGAGCATTTGTTACATTAATGATGCAACTAATACAAAACAAATATAAAAAGAAAAATTACGTTTCTAAAACCAACATCAATCTACTCCTAAATTCATGATCCCTACAGAATATTACTCAATTTTTAGGTGCTTGAGGTTGTACTTTACCGAGGAAAAAATATAGATAGAAAAATACATCTATTCTTATCTTTATTTCTAATACATATTCGCACATACTAAGCACGGACACACCGGCACATATGGAAGGTGCATAACTATAGAAAGCAATGGAAACAAAACTTGATGAAATTATGAAAAGATCTTGTTAAACTCTTTTTGTCTTTTTAATGCAGGGTTGATAATCTATACCTCAATGATAAACTATTTAAGTGGGCCCTGAAAAATTTCTAAGCTAGATTGGTGCAGATAAATTTTGTAATAAAATTGAGAAGACGAAGGAATAGAGACTAACCTAATGTATGTATTTGATGTCGTTTTTAGCAAGACTTCAAACAATAATCCCTCCTTGTTGTCTGACTATTTTAGGAAGAAATTAGTTCACATCAATAGAATAAAGCTCTTCGATAATATGGCAAGAAGACATGTTTCAAGAAATAAAACATACATTTTTTTGCAGCATAGCCTAATATGAAGCTAACAGGAAGCTATCACCATTCAGTTAGTGCAAAAATTATGAATATTCTTATAACCAAGAATGTCATATACGATCTATATACTAAAATGACAGAAAAACTATGATTTAAGGTTTATCTAAAGATAAACAGAACAAAGTCTTTAAATTAATCTTAGAATCTCATCCACTTCAAGTAAACTTTACAAAACAATGGAATCGCTTCGAACAAACAAGTGTTCCTTGTGTACTTTGTACATCAATCTCGATTCAATCTTTTAGAGTATACTATCACAGTAATACGAATTTTAGTTATACTAAATGTGGTCCATTTGGTGAAACTCCCTTCAGAAATCCAAAGCAACAAGTTTCACTTGTTTTGTCTCCAGAAAGAAGAGTGTTCAGCTAAATGATTAGTAAACTATGTAAATACATTTAAAAGACACTTTACACGACCTGTTAGCTAACATACTCACAAGATAATAGCATATGTATAAATTTACGCACAAATCATTAACCTGGTGTCTTGGTGTCTTTTTTTTTTTAAATAAAGTTTCCAATCCTCCCTATAGACTTTCATGTATGTTTGCATTATTTTCAGACCTTTCTACGCCTAAAGTAAGCATGAACAGATGAGAAAGAATATTTTCTGAATTAAAAGAAAAAGCTAGAACATTTTTTGTATTTGATTTTTGATAATTTCAACTCCCTGATAGTGTCTATTTACTATAAACATTAATTGTAACAAACATAAGGATCATATACACTGAAACAGGTGATACTGAAAATCTACCAAAAAAAGACTTGGACTCTTCTGTAAATATATACTCAAAAGTAAAACAACAGTTTTTTAAGGAAAATAACCATATTTCCAGATATCTCAAAATGATACCATTCTAAATGTTTTGTGGCATTATGGTCATATGATTAATTATCATATAAAATCAAAAGAAAAAGATATTCACTGACGAATGGAAGAAACCGAAACCAAAATATACATAGGAATCAAGACATATATAGGTCCACAAAGCATTGATTATAGCTTGAAGGTTTTAGTTAACACTACTATTAAGTTAGAAATAATTTTAAATAAATATGAAACATTTTTAAACATAAACATAATTGACATTAAGCCTTCTTTCCTTTCCATGCAATTGGATCCAATTTTTGTATGTTAATTAGTATACACACACTAAAATCCTGCAAAGAGTCAGCCTTGACAGGGGAACGAATCAAGATAAACAAAGTAAAGTTCATATAATTTAGGCATTTTGTGAAGGCACCGTCTCTTTTTATTCCCTACAATCTTGTTGAAGAAACAAGAAAACCGTGGGTACTTAACATACACTATCAGTAACTAAGTATTTTCATAGAAATTAAACAAAGCAAGTTTTTCCTTCCCTAAACCTAGAATGAATCTTATATCATGGGAGTTAATATCTTATATGGTCACTCAACTATCTACTATTCTCTCAGAAAGTCATTCAACTTTATGTTTTACCTCAAAAGTCACTCTACTATCCACTCTTATCTCAGAAAGTCACTCAACTTTGAATTTTAACTCAAAAGTCACTCAACTATTAATTGTTCTCTCAGAAAGTCACTCAACCTATTTAATTGATATTTTAATTAAAATTTGCTACTATAATTCTTTTTATTAAAAATCCAAATTTGAAAAAAAAAAACCATTTAAACCATTTAATGACCCGACCCATTAAAAATATAATATTGACCCATTTTATTTTAGCCATTCTCCTACCTTATTCACTCTCTTTCAGACTTTTTCCCCTCTTCTCCTTTGCGTTTTTTTTTCTTCTGGTTCTCCATTGCTGCCTTTTCTTCCTCTTTTAGCTAGGTTTTAATTAGGGCATCTCAATTTCGAAGTTCTGTATTAGGAAGGAAATTAAAACAAATCATCTAATTTAAAAGAGTCAAATTAAAGGAATCTGATAATCAGGATAAAATTTTGTGCTTTGCCCATATTCAACTCTTAACTTGTAATAATTTGCTTTTTGGTTAGTAGAATCATATTCACGAGAATCTCCATAGTCAACTCTCGTTTCCTCTCCACTGCACAGTTTTTTCTGGTTCCCCTTTTCTCTCTAATTTTTTACTTCCTCGTAATTGTTCTTTATAATTTTCGTTTTTACTTGTTGCGATTCATTTTGCTTAGTTGTGTTGTTTTTATTGTGTAATAAAGATAGATGCCATTTATTCAATGGTTGGAACAATTTCCATGGCAATATTTGTAAAGGAGGCAAGCGGCCATATTGATACTGAACCTCTAAATCAACCCATATTACAACCAACATGAAAATCAGACTTCTGACATATAAGCTCTATTTGTGCCAGTCCGAACCGATGTATTAGATTCCTATAATTTTCGACATTAGAAATTGAGATACCCTAATTAAAACTCAACTAAAAGAAAAAGAGGCAACAGTGGAGAACCACCAAAAAAGAAGAGCAGAAAGAATCTGAGAAGAGAGTGGAATAAGGTAGGAGAATGGGGAAAATAAAATGGATCAATATTATATTTTTAATGGGTCGGGTCATTAAATGGTTTAAATGGTATTTTTTTATTTTTTAAAATTTTGGATTTTAAATAAAAAGAATTATATTAGAAATTTTATTTAAAATATCAATTAAATAGGTTGAGTGACTTTCTGAGAGAATAATTAATAGTTGAGTGACTTTTGAGTTAAAATTCGAAGTTGAGTGACTTTCTGAGAAAACAGTGGATAGTTGAGTGCCTTTTGAGGTAAAATATAAAGTTCAGTGACTTTTTGAGAGAATAGTAGATAGTTGAGTGACCATATAAGATATTAACTCCCATGATATAAGATTCATCTTCTAGGTTTAGGGAAGGACAAACTTGCTCTGTTTAATTTCTATGAAATTACTTGGTTACTGATAATGTATGTTGAGTACCCACGGCTTTCTTGTTTTTGCAAAAGGAGTGGATAGTTGAGTGACTTTTGAGGTAAAATATAAAGTTGAGTGACTTTATGAGAGAATAGTAAATAGTTGAGTGACCATATAAGATATTAACACTATATCATGGCTAATGAGCGGCGACAATGATTCAAACACACCAAATAAAAAAAATATATCTTTAAAGAATGATTTAGGAAAATTTCATCTTAAGTAGCTACTCCTTAAATTAGATTACAACTAAAGAAGTTAGAAATAGCAACAAAAGTCTCACTCAAAAACCTCAAGCACACTAAATTATGTAATTCACCGAAAATCGACTAAAAACCATAACACATAAGAACGATCATTCCAAAATACCAACCCCGTAAACAATGATCAATGAAGAGAGGAATTTACGTATAGACTTGAACCAAAATAAACATGTAAAAAGAGTAAAAAAAATATTCGTACCTTGAGAAGAAACCCTAAGAAGAACAATTGATAGAGATAGAACAATTTATGAACATTTTTTTCGTTCAACCGAAAACTCAATCTTTATGCCATTGCTGATAAGCGATGTATAAGATGTTGGTAAACATAGATGAAACATGCCTTGGATCTGTGTGTGTTGATGGATAGCTAAAAAAATTTGTAGGTGGAACTAGGGGAAAATAAAAGGAGTAAAATAGTGTAGTACTTAATTTTTAATGATAAATTAACTTCTTTTTTTCTTTTTCTTCACATCATAAATTAAGTTTTAGCGATTATTTTTATGTTTTTAATGACGAAATGTTATCCCCTTCTTAATATTAAGTTAGAAATGGGTTTTAATGACCGAATTTTTTTTTGGTCGCTATAAATACATTTCTAACGATCGGATTCATATCCTTTCATTAAGACGTGGTTGTTAAAAGTCATATTTCTTGTAGTGCTCCGTTAGAATGTGTATAGATTACAGTTAGTTGAACAAGGTTACCATCAAGAATAAGTATCCTCTTCCGAGAATTGATGATCTCTTCGACAAACTTCAGGAAGCTACTTGTTTTTCAAAGATAGATCTTAGATCAGGCTACCATCAGTTGAGGGTAAGGAAATGTGATATTCCAAAGACAGCTTTAAGGACTCGTTACGGTCATTATGAGTTTCTAGTCATGTCGTTCGGTTTACTAATGCGCCTGCAGCATTCATGGGCCTTATGAATAGAGTATTCAAGCCTTATTTAGATATGTTTGTTATCATGTTCATTGATGATGTACAAATCTATTTGAGGAATGAGGAAGATCATGCTAGCCATCTCATAATAGTTTTCCAAACTCTAAAAGATAGAGAGTTGTATGCCAAGTTCTCTAAGTTTGAGTTCTTACTTGAGTCTGTGGCATTCTTAGGCAACATTGTTTCCGGTGATGGAATTAAAGTTGACACTCAGAAAATAGAGGCAGTGCGAAATTGTCATAGACCCACATCTCCAATTGATATTACAAGTTTCTTGGGGTTGGCTGGAAATTATAGAAGGCTCGTAGAGGGGTTCTCATCTATTTCTTCCCCTTTGACCAAGTTAACTAATAAAATAGTTAAGTTTCAATGGTCTAAAGCTTGTGAGAAAAGCTTTCTGAATTGAAAAAAAAGGTGACTACTGCCCCAATATTGACCTTACCAGAAGGTATGCAAGGCTTTGTTGTATATTGTGTTGTGTCCAGAGTTGGTTTGGGTTGTGTGTTAATGCAAAATGGTAATGTTATAGCTTATGCCTCTAGACAGTTGAAAGTTCATGAGAAAAATTACCCAACCCATGATCTAGAGTTGGCTGTCGTAGTATTTGTTCGAAAATATGGTGCCACTATGTTTATGGTGTTCAGGTAGTGTATTCACTGATCACAAGACTCTTCAGTATGTGTTTAGTCAGAAAGAGCTTAATTTCGGGCAGAGAAGGTGGTTAGAATCACTCAAGGATTATGATATGAATATCCTCTATCACCGAGGCAAGGCTAATGTTGTTGCTGATGCCTTGAGCAGGTTGTCTATAGGTAGTACCACCCATTTTGAGGAAGACAAGAAAGAGTTAGCAAACGATGTGCATAGACTTGCACGATTAGGAGTTCGACTAATAGATTCCACAGAAGTAGGAATAGTGGTGATGAATGGGGTTGAATCATCATTAGTGTTAGAAGTACAAGAAAAGCAAGACCAAATCCTATTTTGCTTGAATTGAAGGCAAATGTTCATAAGAAAAAGTGATTGCTTTTGAACAAGGGGGGGGGGGGGGGGTAGTGTATTCAGATATTAAGGTAGATTGTGTGTACCAAGGGTGGATGAACTCCAAGAGAGGATCATGGAAGAAGGTCATAGCTCTAGATATTCTACTCATCCGGGTTCCACAAAGATTTATCGTGACTTGAGAGAAGTTTATTGGTGGAGTAGTATGAAGAAGGGCATTGCAGAGTTTGTTGCTAAGTGGCCAAATTGCATACAAGTTAAAGTAGAGCTCCAAAGGCCTGATGGTATGGCTCAGAATATAGAACTTCAGGAATAAAGGTGGGAGATGATCAATATGGATTTCATAACATGTTTACGAAGGTCTCAAAGACAACATGATTCTATTTGGGTGATTATTGATAGAATGAAAAAATCAACCCACTTTTTTCCGGTAAAAACTACCCATACAGCAGAGCACTACGCCAAGTTGTATCTTCAAGAGGTAGTTAGACTTCATGGGGTGCCATTTTTAATTATATCAGATAGAGGTGTGCAATTTACTGTGCAGTATTGGAAGTCATTCCAGAAAGGCTTTGGTTCAAATGTGAACTGAAGCACTACTTTTCATCCTAAGATAGATGGTCAAGCAGAGCGCACTATCCAGACTTTAGAAGATATGTCGAGGGCCTGTGTGATTGATTTCAAGGGTAATTAGGATGATCACCTACCCCTCATTGAGTTTTCTTACAACAATAGTTACGACTCTAGCATCCATATAGTTCCTTATGAAGCTCTTTATGGAAGACGATACAAATCTCCTATTGGATGGTTTGAAGTTGGTGAAGCTGGGTTGATAGGACAAGACTTAGTTTATCAAGCTATGGAGAAGGTGAAATTATTCAAGAGACGTTTAAAACAACCCAGATTCGCCATAAATCCTACACTGATGTTAGGCGAAGAGACCTAGTGTTTGAAGTAGATGATTGGGTATACTTGAAAGTTTCACCCATGAAGGGTGTTATGAGATTTGGTAAGAAGGGGAAACTAAGTTCCCGGTATATTGTTTCTTATAGAATATCCAAGAGAATTGGTAATGTAGCTTATGAGTTAGAGCTACCACAAGAGTTAGCAGCGGTCCATCCAGTATTTCGTGTTTCCATGATGACGAAGTGCATGGGAGATCCTTCACTTATCATACCTACTTGAGATATAGGTATCATGGATATAATATCTTATGAGGAGATTCCTGTTAAGATTATTTTAGACAGCCAGGTTCGCCAGTTGAGAACCAAGGAAGTAGCATCAGTAAGTGTTCTTTGGAGAAATTAATTTGTTGAGGAAGCTACTTGGGAAGCTGAGGAGGATATGAAGAAGAGATACCCACATCTCTTCGAATCCCGAGAAGTTCCAAATTAAGGTACTAATCCTTTTTCTTGTCTTTTACTTTAAGTTGGCATGATGTATTTACATTTTTGCTTGTTGGGTGTTTGAGCTGGATGTTAGATGTCACGCCCTTAGCCTTCTAAGGGTAATCTCATTCAAGGAAGAATGTGCCCAAGGCGGAGATATTATAACATCCTGCAACTAGAAAAAACTAGAATTAAAAGGGAACCGTTTTTGGAAATAATTAAATTTGGAAAGTTGGGCAAAGTTAAGTCAAGTATGAGTTTTGGGTCAACTTCAAATGACCATATCTCCTAGTTCAGAATGAGTTAGGTGTTCTAGATAATACCGTAGGAAATATCTTTCGAATGCCGCCAAGTTTGTGCGATTTTGAGTTCGTATGAGGGAGATATGTCCATTTGAAGTTGGGTTGTCTAGATAAGGAAAGTCAAAACAGGATTTTAGGAGGGTATTATGGTCGTTTCACTACCCAATTATTTAATTTTATTTGTGGTAAATAAGTTGGGGTCTAACTTGATTGGATTCAGTTTATGCTTTATAAAAATAAGTTAGGGTATTGAGATAACAGAAAAGAATAGGAGAAAAGAGGAGAAAAAGCAAGGAATCACCAAGTTCTTGAAATTTTTGTTGTGGATTTCGTCAAGGATTCAAGCCCACGAGGTATGTGAGTTACCATATCATTGGGTTTGTTCACCCACGCGCCAAACATGTTTATTTCAGAGTTTATTCGTCCTAAAACGGTTGAATGTTTGATGTTATTTATATATGTTCTTGAATTTTCTTATGTTCTTGAATTGGGCTGAGACTGAGGAGTTCTTGAGATTATTACGTCGATATATGGAGTTTTTTTAGTTAGGTTCTTGTGAACATATACTGAGCATCTGAATCTAAAGATAATTTGATAAAAAGGAATAGAATTTAGGCGAATTGGGGTTAGAAAACGAAGAAGGAACAACTCAGGCAAATCTTGGTTCTAGGTCCCCGACGCGTACCTGTTCCTCTAGATTGGAAAAGATCTTCTCCAGTTGCGAAGCGGTGATAGACTCTTTTGCCTCAAAATTTATTTCACGACCAAAAATTTAAATGCAACTCTGCTTCGCAGACTTGCTTCTAGACTGTGATTTCATGATCTTTTCTCATGTTTAACTATCACTACAAGAAAAACAGTCTCTAAGGAAGGGAAATCCAGTCCCAGAAAGTTGAATTGTGGTCTCAATTGAGCAACTGAGACTAGAAAAATCTGGTCGCCACTCGTCCTAGATACTTCCGTTGCTACTGGTCAGTAAGGACGAGCTCAAAATTTTGGTCCCTAAAATGTTTTGGGAAGGGAAAAACTCAGGTCGTGAACTCCTTTTAGTGACTACAAATCTGGTCTCAAATAGAGCATTTATATCTTGGTATTCATGTCGTTAAACCTCTTTTTGCGACCTTACGCAACCTGGCCCTAGTATATTTTCACAGACGAGTGTACCAGCTGGTCCTAGAATACAGTAAGGTCGTTAGAGACCATTAACAATCTGGTCATAGAATAGGTTTAGCGACCTTAACAAACTGGTCCTAGAGTAGTTTTAAAGACGAACAATAGGCTGGTCCTAAAATAGCTTTACAGGCGAGCATGATTTCTAGTCCTAGCTTATACATTAGAGACGAGCAATAATTCTAGTCCTAAATTGACCTTTAGAGACGATCAATAATTGTGTTCACCATTGATCCTAGAGCCATTAGTATCACAAAGAATCTAAACTGATCGACAAATATCAAATTGGAGAGGGGGCAATAAGATAGAGATTAGAGTACGATTGATTACAATAAATTGGTCAACATCCCATGATGTTCAATATTTGCTTAACACAAAAACTTAGATAACATCCAAAGTATTGCAAAATATTCATAGCAAACTAATAATGACTTAGTGCATCTTCTAAACTTGTATCTTCACTAAAGAATGAACAAAGGTCTGGCAGAAAACTTAAAACTTCAATCTTTGTCAAGTGATATCCAGAACATCAACAAAACCTACAAGAAATAAGACAAATCTGTTAGGGAACTTTACGATACATTAACAACGAATCCACCATCTTTTTTGAAGAACCACAACTAAATAACATTTGATAGAAAATGGAAATAAATGGAATGAATGAATAGTATAAAAGACAAGTTGGATTAACGACACAGCTGGCAACAAATAGTAAAACAGAGTACCTGGAAGCAAACTATAAAACACACAGCAGTTGCTGGTTGCAGTTTAGCAACAGTGAGGAATTTTAAAATTAAAATTTATCCCATTATGCAGCTTTGCAGAAAATAAAAAAATGAGCCAGCATAAAAAAAAATTTAACAGTTGCGAAAAAGTTCTAGAGTTGCCTCACCTCAGCTCGCCTCCTAGCCTAACCTACTTCGTTTAACCAAATTGAGAGTTCAAATTTAGAGAACTTTGAGATACATTAACCAAGAATCCAACATCTTTTATGATGAATCACAACTAAATAACATTTGATAGAAAATGGAAATAAATGGACTGAATGAATAGCATAAAAGACAAGTTAGATTAGCGACGCAGCTGGCAACAAATAGTAAAACAGAGTAGCTGGAAGCAAACTCTAAAACACAGCAGCTGCTGGTTGCAGTGTTGCAGCAGTGAGGAATTTTAAAATTAAAATTTATCCCATTATGCAGCTTTGCAGAAAATAAAAAAAAGAGCCAGCATAAAAAAAAATTGAACAATTGCGAAAAAGTTCTAATATTGCCTCAACTTAGATCGTCTCCTAGCCTAACCTACTTAGTTTAGCCAAATTGAGAGTTCAAATTTAGAGAACTTTGACATACATTAACCAAGAATCAAACATCTTTTACGATGAATCACAACTAAATAACATTTGGTAGAAAATTTAAATGGGAGTTCACTTCAACTTTAAAATGAATTTAAATAACAAATGCTGGCAGTAGGCACTCAAAAAATTTACAAAGACTTTAGAATATCCAAAGGACCTGGGTTGACAGACGTAAAAATATTCAGAGGACTTGGGTTGAAAGAATTGAGAACTCAAATATGCACTAATAAGAAATTATAAAGATTTAACACAAAGACCAATCTTTAAGGAGGGTTGTGATCACACAAAAGTCTACTTGAGTTGTGTAGAGAGTAGCCTGAGATGCTCTAAAAAGCTGACTAAAGCTTGATATCAGTTCTGGTGGTAGTTTTATTCTTTGCTACTCAAGTTTTACCCAAGCTTACGAAAGCCTCGATACATAAGCTTCATGTGTTTCATGTTTTCTATGTTCAGAGCTATACAAATGGGATGGCGACAAAATTGGTTTTTATCAGTTTTGGGATCACAAATGATTGGAGAAAACACCTTGATCATTTTATACAACATATATAGAGTATTGAGCGAGAGAAATGATTGTAGTGAGTAGAAATGTAGGACACTTGATGGACGAGTATACTAGTATCTGATGCTCAGAAGAACCTACAAGGTTGAGATGTGTACAAATTTCAACGGAAATACTCTAAAAGTGGAAGACAAAATATTCTAGCCAGCACTCATCAAGTGGGGTTTGTATTCATTTACTTATTAGCTATTCTAATACAATAAAATAAAAAGTAGAGGAACTCTTGTTACGCGCAGTTGTGCATAGAAGTGTCTGAAAATCGAGCAATAAGAAGATGTGCAACAGTGACAAGAAGTCTAGGAAACTTATGAATCCTCTGTTAAGCATATGATGTTTTTTAAATTATAAGTGCAAGAAATAACAACAACAATATGCCTGGCAGTTATGCAGAGAAATATGTGAAAATAAAGAAAGAAGAAACTGTGCAGCAGTGTAAAGAAGTCTAGTTAACTAACGTTCCTCTGTTAAGCAAATGGTGCTTATAAAATTACATGTACAAGAAACAACAACAACAACATTTCAGATACTTGTTTAGAGAAATGTGTCGAAAACAGAGCAAGAAGAAGAAGGGCAACAATGAGTATACAAGGTAGAAGTCGAGGAAATTCAAAAGTGACTACACAAATCAACAAATCAATTAACCATGTCAAATTTATTCATAAATATTCTCTTCAGAAAAAGAAAACAAATTAAAGGCGGAAAACTAAACATTATGAAGTGAAAGTTACCAATGATGGTGCTTGAAATGGGTAGCAGAAAAGAAAGACAAGGAAGTAAAATTGAGCCATAGCCATTGATTCTTTGTACTACATTTTCTACTCTATCCGACTTATTACGCCAGCTTATGTAGCTATTTCCAATAGAGACAAGAATTTTTTTTATAGTACCTGCTGATATATAATTTCTCGAATAGGCTATAGATACCAATATGATAAGGAATTGCCAACTTAACTCGATATGTTGATTTTCTTTTGCTTCTTGCGTGTATTCTTAGACAATAAGCTTAAAATGACTATGAAAATGTGAATTCTCAACAAAATTATGGGCCAATAAACTGAAATAACATCCAAACTTCAGATACTCTTAGACCTAAAGAAATTCTGCATCGTTATGATCTAATGTGCTAGTGATCATCAAAGTATGAAATGACGAGTTGTGAATATCCTTTTCAAAAACAAGCTTCAAATACACATGGAAACTAGAATCTATTGATTTGTGAATATCCTTGGGAAAACAAGACTTAATTGTCCCCTTCTAACATAAGAAGAAATAAGGAGATTCCAAGGGAGAAGGTGCAAAATATTTGAAGTTTTGGCAATTAAAATCTTATGCTTAAAGAAAAAAGTTGAAGTGCAATTTTGTAAATTAAAAGTTTCATTTTCTTACTTGGAATACCTGAAAACTTTTGGAACAAAAATGTTCCTTATCTTACCACTTCATTTCTTCCTTCTTGTCAACACTCCCAAAGTTATCCTACAATAGTGAAAATATTTGTTAAGTTAATAACCATAACATAAACAATGGTTAACTGTTATTTTGTAACAAAAATGATGAAAAAGGGAATTGATTTAATTCCTATAGAATTACATTTTTCAGAAGCTATTTGATGTGATGTTGTAGACATTAGATGACAGTTAAGAACCACGACAAAAGGTCCAAATGCCTAGTCATAAAATGGACTACATCGTTACCTCGATAATTGCCCATATATGATCCAATTTTTTCTTCTTAATATGACTTCACAATTATATTTCAAATGAACACATATTATAGTCAAATATTATTTACTCCAAATGTCTGAAAAACAGATTGTTACATATTCCAATCGTCTGATTATTGTAAAAGGTTACTTTTAGGAGTTGATACCTGAATATCTGAGCTTTGTGAAAGGCATTATAGAAGAACTTCCTCTTAACATATCCAGAACATGTTGTAGCTGAACTAGATCTTGAAGGTTATTTTCAAGAATTTGTGAAGAACTGTGCTGGGCTATTCCTTTAAATTGTAGAGAACAAAGAGGATTATAACAAG
The DNA here is from genome assembly GCF_019186545.1 of Solanum stenotomum. Lineage (NCBI taxonomy): Eukaryota > Viridiplantae > Streptophyta > Magnoliopsida > Solanales > Solanaceae > Solanum > Solanum stenotomum. The sequence continues at coordinate 45,541,846 of NC_064285.1, read as the reverse complement.
TTTTATGACTTTTCTCTAAGAACCTCAAGATATTGTCAGTATCAGAAACCTTTACAACACTCAAAAAAGTAGAGTAGAGGAATAAGAACTAGATTGCTTCTCATAGGAAGAGTTTGTTCAAATGGTAGTGAAAAAATTCTTAATGATGCAAATGACATATGAAAAGAGTTGTGTTCTTATAACTAGTTACTGCTCCCTTCACTTAGGCATTAGGTAACTCTATGCATCGTTGTCAAAGGCTCTCTTTTGAATCTACAGTCCAATAAGCAAAGTTCATGCTACAAACTTGCATATACTTCAAAAACAAGATTATCAACTAGGAATCCCACACAATATTTTTCTCTAGTTATACACATAGAAAACCACCAGTTGGTGAAGAAGTATAAAAAGAGTAATTCAAACAATACAAACACTAAGAGAATTAAGAAGAAGAAAAAAATCAACGCTTAAAAGAAGACATACCTAAGAATCTATTAGATGAAAAATCAACTCATAGACGAAGTTCTCTTGACGACCTACAACCCGTGCTTTCTCTATTTTGGGAAAGAGCAGATGAAAACTAAGAGTATTAGCAGAGTTTTCCCAGAGAATATTGATTTACACAACTGCTATAGAGATTTTTGATGAAATCGATTTAGGGCTTTTGTGTGCTGAAAAATATTAAGTGGCTCAATTGTCTTGTATTGAAAAAATAGAGACTTTTATCATGAATTAAAATTAATGAAGTAATTTTTTAGCGCCTGATGAGTTTCTATTAAAATTAAAAATTCACTTTTTCCCTCTTCTCACCACTATATTTAGATTTTGGGACCAGCTTGTAATTTCTTTAGGGACTAGATTTTGTACCTTCACAATAACATATAGAATTAGGGACGAGAATATAATCTCTTCCCAATACATGTAATTTTTGAGACGAGATTATTAACTCGTCTCTAAATGTTGGTCTTAAATAACTGTTTTTCTTGTACTGTATCTAAAAGCACTATTAAACATCATGAGATCTTTCCTATCACAAATCACAATCCATGAATCCATAATTCAATTCAAGAAAAGTGAAGAATCAAGTCAAGAGAAGTTAAGATCCAAGTCAAAAGAAGTTCATAGAGTCGTCCAAAAGTCTTTTACAAATGTTTTAATTTTGTTTTAAGACTTGAGTTTTGAGTTGAGTAAAGAGTAAAGAGTAAAGTTTGAAGTTCATTTCTTTAATAGATTATATCGGGACTATGTACTCCCAAAGAGTTTAAAATATTTTCACATTTAAATAAGAAAAGAAACTGCGATTTCCAAAGAGCCTTTGAGCTAGTTTTCAGTAAAGACTGAATGCTTTCACAATTAATCAAGAGAGGAAACTTTGATTTCCAAGATGAGCGTTTGAGCTATGTTTTTAAGCAATTATCTGAAATCACAGAAAGAAGTTATGCTTTTAAACATAAGAGATAGTATTATATTTTGGGAGTAGTATTTAGCACCAATATGGGGGACAGTTCAAACAACTCTCAGCCCCCATAAACCATGTAGTGACTTTGGGTAGAAAAGATTCATACTTTTTAGATGATTCCTTAGTAATTTTTAGCATAGACTAGTGGAACAACTTAGTAGTTAGGTTCTATACCCTCGGCAACGTATTGGATGCCCCTGGCTGCATAAGGCAAAACGTTGTATCATCACAATAACTCTTACGTGATGGTTGTCGATTAGAGTAACTCCCACAGAAATATTTGGTATTCTTATATACATAGAACTATCTTGTATTTTTATATACATCCAGAGTTTTGTTGTATCTTTGCATACATACAGAGTACCTATTGTATATTTAAAGACACAGAGTTGTTATCCATGTTTTAAATTCTTTTCTTTATACTACACTTATTTATACTGCATTATATTGAAATGAGTAAAGTTAAGTTGAGCCAGGTATGTTTTTCAATTTCTTTCAATCTTATGTATTGTTTTAGAATTTCCCTCGCATGCTCGTACATTCAATGTACTGATGCCATTTGGCCTGCATCTTTTTATGATACAGATACAGGTAACCAGGATCAGCATCCAGCGTATCATTAATCCAGTTGAGCACTCAGAGTCTTGTGGTGAGCCTCCTTGCTTTCCGAAGGATCCCCTTCTATTGCTTTTAGTATTTTTGTTCATTAGGATGTCATGGGTATTGTCTCGACATCCATCTCAGTTTTAGATGCTTTATAGATAGGCAGTCAGTTAGTTCATTTGTAACTATGTTGTTATTGGCTTATGTTTTGAGACCTGTGTTGCCATCTTTGCTAGTTTAATGTTCTTTTAAGACAATCTATGTTTATTTCATGAGTTCATTATTTGAAACTATATCCTTCTATTTAAATCTTCCGCTGAGTAAGTAAGTCAGGCCAAGGGTTCACTTCGGGCCAGAAATGGTTCTCGAGTGTCAATCCCGGCCAGGGTGTAGGCTTGGGGTGTTACAAACATGGTATCAGAAAAGAGAGTTCAAGAGTCCTAGGTAGTCTTTGAAGCCATGTATGTAGAGTCCTAATTATCAGCGTGAAGCATGCCACATCCATAATTAGGAGGCTACGACACTTAGGAACTATTTTATTTCTTTCATACTCATTTTGTGAGTTAGAGTCATATATCTAAAAAGTTTCTTTCAAATTCATGCTTGCGCGTGTCTTTCAAATCATGCCTCCACGAAGAGTTGTCAGAGGTCGTTCATCTAGAAAGAATATTGAACAATATGAACAAAGGGTACCCAATGCACCCGAAGTGCAACCCCAAGAAAAGGTCACTAATGCTGAGTTCCGTGAGGCCATCCAGATGTTGAGTCAAGTTGAGACCAACCAAGCTAGGAAACAAAGAGAGAATCGTCAGGAAGTGGCTGACACTTCGAGCATTTATGAGTTCTTAAGGATGAATCCTCCAAGCTATACTAGTTCAAGTGTTTCTAAGGACCTATAAAACATTATTGAGAACTTTCAAAAGGTTTTTGAGATTATGCATGTCACTGATACTGAAAGGGTGGAACTAGTTCCATACCAAATGTAGGGTATCACTAGAATCTGGTTTGATTAATTGAAGAAGAACTGAGTTGAGGGAGCACCACCTGTGAGTTGGGATTGTTTTGAGGAGGCCTTCGTGGGGCGTTTCTTCCCCCGAGAATTCAGAGAAGCAAAGGTATGAGAGCTCCTCACTCTTAAGAAGGATTCCTTGAGTGTTCATGAGTATAGTTTGATGTTCATGCAACTAACCCGGTATGCTCCGAAGATGGTTACTAACACGACAAGCGTAATGAGTATTTCGTTGCTGGGTTGTCTCGCCTATCAAACAAAGAAGGCAAGGCAGCTATGTTGATAGGGGATATGTACATAGAAAGGCTAATGATCCATGTGCAAGAAGTTGAGGAGGACAAACTGAGGGATAGAGAAGAGTATAATAATAAGATGGCTAAGACATTGAGGAAAGAGTCCGGACAACAGAAGAGTAATGCCAACTGGTGTTCCTTCCAACAAAGATTAAAGGGACCTGCTCCATCCTCTACTAGTGCACTACACCAAAGAACAAAGGTGAGTTTAATAGTCAGGATTTCAGAGCTAAACCTGCCTATTCTTAAGGTAGTATGACACAAGGGAATAGTAAGCCTCCTGCACGTTCTAAGTGTGGTAGGAACTACTCTTGGATGTGTCGTGATGGGTCTACTGCTTGTTTCAAGTGTGGCCAGAACAGTCATTTTATGAGAAAGTGTCCAAAGAACAAGCAGGGTAATGGTAATGGAGGCAATAGAGCCTAGTCTTCTTTAGTTGCTCCACCAGGCATAGATGTATTTAGAGGAGCTACTTTAGGGGCAGGAGGAGGAGGAAACTGTCTTTATGCTAACAGTGGTCGCCAAGAACAAGATGATTCACATAATGTTGTCACTGGTAAGATCCAAGTCTTTAACTTTGATGTTTGTGCTTTGCTAGATCCAGGAGCGAGTTTATCCTTTGTAACTCCTTATTTTTGCGATGAATTTTGATGTTCTTCCTAAGCAACTTAGTGAGCCCTTCAGTGTTTCTACATATGTTCGTTAGTCTATTCTAGCAAAGAGAGTATATCGTGATTGTACCATTTCGTCAATCACAAGAGCACCATATATGATTTAGTTGAGTTAAACATGGTAGGTTTTGATGTTATTCTTGGTCTGGACTGGCTTCATGCATGTTATGCGTTTGTTGATTGTAGAACTTGAGTTGTCAAGTTTTAGTTTCATAATGAGCCAATTACAGAGTGGATGAGTAGTTCAGTAGTGCCTAAGTGTCGGTTTATTTCGTACCTTAAGGCGAGAAAGTTAGTTTCCAAGGGGTGTGTCTATCACTTAATCCTAGTTAATGACTCTAGTGTTGAAATACTACATATTCAGTCAATTCCACTAGTAAAAGAGATTCCAGAAGTCTTTTCAGATGATCTTCTCGGAGTCCCTTCTGAGAGAGAAATAGATTTTGGTATAGCTATTCTTACTGATACTCGTCCTATATCTATTCCTCTATATAGAATGGCATCAGCAGAGTTGAAAGAGTTAAAAGAGTAGTTGAAAGATCTCTTACATAATGTTTTTATTCGACCAAGTGTCTCACCTTGGGGCGCTCCATTCTTGTTTATCAGGAAGAAGGATGATTCCCTTAGAATGTGTATAGATCACCGTCAGTTGAACAAGGTTACCATCAAGAATAAATATCCTCTTCCGAGAATTGATGATTTCTTCGACCAACATCAAGGTGCTACTTGTTTTTCCAAGATAAATCTCAGATCATGATACCATCAGTTGAGGGTAAGTAAAAGTGATATTCCAAAGACAGCTTTCAGGACATGTTATGGTCATTATGAGTTTTTGGTCGTGTCATTCGTTTTAACTAATGTGTTTGCAACGTTAATGGACCTTATGAATATAGTAATCAACCCTTATTTAGATATGTTTGTAATCGTGTTCATTGATGACATACTAATGTAATTGAGGATTGGGGAATATCACGCTAGCTATCTTAGAATAGTTCTCCAAACTCTAAAGGATAGAGAGTTGTATGCCAAGTTCTCTAAGTGTGAGTTTTGGCTTGAGTCTGCGGCATTCTTTGGCCACATTGTTTTCGGTGATGGAATTAAAGTTGACACTCAGAAAATAGAGGCAGTGCAAAATTGACATAGACCCAGATCTCCAACTGATAATGGGAGTTTCTTAGGGTTGGTTGGATATTATAGAAGGTTCGTAGAGGGGTTCTCATCTATTTTGTCCTCTATGATTAAGTTTACCCAAAAAATAGTTATGCTTCCATGGTCTAAAGCTTGTGAGAAAATCATTTAGTAATAAAAAAACTTTACTACAGCCCAATATTGACCTTAGAAGAAGGTACGGAAGTCTTTGTTCTATATTGTGATGCGTCCAGAGTTGGGTTGGATTGTGTGTTAATGTAGAATGGTAAAGTTATAACTTATGTCTCCAGATATGTATCCACTGATCACAAGAGTCTTCAGTATGTGTTTAATCAGAAAGAGGTTAATCTCAGGCAGAAAAGGTAGTTAGAATTACTCAAGGATTATGATATGAGTATCCTCTATCACCCAGGTAAGGTTAATGTTGTTGTTGATGCCTTGAACATGTTGTCTATGTGTAGTACCGCCCATTTGAAGAAGATAAGAAAGAGTTGGCAGAAGCTGTAGATTGACTTGCATGATTAGGAGTTCGACTAATGGATTCCACTGAAGGAGGAGTACTGGTGATGAATGTGGCTGAATTATCATTAGTGTCGAAAGTAAAAGAAACGCAAGATCAAGATCCTATTTTTCTTGAATTGAAGACAAATGTTCATAAGCAAAAATTGATGGCTTTTGAACAAGGGGGAGATAGTGTATTGAGATATCAAGGTAGATTGTGTGGACCAAGGGTGGATCAACTCCAAGAGATGATCATAGAGGAAAGATCATAGCTCTAGATATTCTATTCATCCAGGTTCCACAAAGATGCATCCTGACTTGAGAGAAGTTTATTGGTGGAGTAGTATGAAGAAGGGCATTGCACAGTTTGTCGCTAAGTGCCCAAATTGCCAATAAGTTAAAGTAGTGCCCCAAAGGCCCGGTGGTATGGCTCAGAATATAGAACTTCCAGAATGGAAATGGGATGACTACTACCCCAGTATTGACCTTACCAGAAGGTACGCAAGGCTTTGTTGTATATTATGATGCGTCCAGAGTTGGTTTGGGTTGTGTGTTAATGTTGAATGGTAAAGTTAAAGCTTATGCCTCCAGACAGTTGAAAGTTCATGAGAAGAATTACCTAAACCATGATCTAGAGTTGGCTGCCATAGTATTTCCTTCGAAAATATGATGCCATTATTTGTATGGTGTTCATGTAGATGTATTCACTGATCACAAGAGTCTTCACTATGTGTTTAGTCAGAAAGAGCTTAATCTCACACAGAGAATGTGGTTAGATTTACTCAAAGATTATGACATGAGTATCTTTTATCACCCATGTAAGTCTAATGTTGTTGCTGATGCCTTGAATAGATTATCTATGGGTAGTACCACCCATTTTGAGGAAGATAAGAATGAGTTTGGGAAAGAGGTGCATAGACTTGCACGATTAGGAGTTCAACTAATGGATTCTACAGAAGGAGGAATAATGGTGATGAATGGGGTTGAATTATCATTAGAGTCAGAAGCAAAAGAGAAGCAAGACCAATATCCTATCTTGCTTGAATTTAAGGCAAATGTTGAAAAGCAAAAAGCAATGGATTTTGAACAAGGGGGAGATGGTTTATTGAGGTATTAAGGTAGATTGTGCGTACCAATGGTGGATGAAATCCAAGAGAGGATCATGGAGGAAGCTTATAGCTCTAGATATTATATTCCTCCAGGTTCCACAAAGATGTATCGTGACTTGAGAGAGGTATATTAGTGGAGCAGTATGAAGAACGGTATTGTTGAGTTCATTTCTAAATGCCCGAATTGTCAACAAGTTAAAGTAGAGCACCAAAGGCCCGGTGGTATGACTAATAATATAGAACTCCCAAAATGGAAGTGAGAGATGATGAATATGGATTTCGTCATAGGTTAACAAGGTCTCGCAGGCAACATGATTCTATTTGGGTGATTGTTGATAGAATGGCAAAATCAGCCCACTTTTTGCTGGTAAAGACTACCCATGCGGCAGAGGACTATGCCAGGTTGCACCTTCAAGAGTTAGTTAGACTTCATGGGGTTCTAGTTTCGATTATATCAAATAGAAGTGCACAATTTACTGCATAGTTCTAGATATCTTTTCAGAAAGACTTGGGTTCAAAGGTGAACTTAAGTACTTTTTTTCATCCTTAGACAGATGGTCAAGTAGAGCACACTATACATACTTTAGAAGATTTGTTAAGGGCCTGTGTGATTGATTTCAAGGGTAATTGGGATAATCAGCTACCTCTCATCGAGTTTGCTTACAACAATAGTTACCACTGTAGTATCCACATGGCTCCTTATGAAACTCTTTATGGGAGAAGATGCAGATCTCCTATTGGATGGTTTGAAGTTGGTAAAGCTGGGTTGATAGGATAAGACCTAGTTCTTCAAGCTATGGAGAAAGTGAAAGTCATTAAAGAGAGGTTGAAAACAACATAGAGTAATCAAAAATCCTACACAGATGTTAGGAGAAGGGAGTTATAGTTTGAAGTAGATGATTGGGTATACTTGAAAGTTTTATCCATGAAGGGTGTTATGATATTTGGTAAGAAGGGGAAGTTTAGTCCCCAGTATATTGGGCCTTACCGAGTATCCAAAAGGATTGGTAATGTAGATTATGAATTGAAGCTACCACAAGAATTAACAGTGGTCCATCCGGTATTTCATATTTCCAAGTTGAAGAAGTGCATGGGATATCCTTCACTTATCAAACAAACATAATATGTTGTTATCAAGGATAGTTTGTCTTATGAGGAGATTCCTATTAAGATTCTAGACCGTCAGGTTTGCAAGTTGAGGACCAATGAAGTAGCATCAGTCAAACTTATTTGGAGAAATCAGTTTATTGAGGAAGCCACTTAGGAAGCTGGGAAGGATATGAACAAGAAATATCCACATCTCTTTGAGCCTGGAGAAATTCCAAATCAAGGTATGAATTCTCTTCTTAGTACTCTTTAAATTGATATACTTGATGTGTTAGATTTGCTTGTTGGTTGTTTGAGCTGAATGTTAGATGTTACAACTTTAGCCTACTAAGATAAATCTCATTCGAGGATGAATTTTCCCAAGGGGGAAATATTGTAACACCTTGCCATTTGAAAGAACTATAAATAACTAGAATTTGGAAGAAACCATTTTTGAAAATAATGAAATTTGGAAAGTTTAACAAAATTTAGATAAGGATAAAATTTGGGTCAACTTCAAACAACCATAACTCATAGCTCATGATGATTTAGGTGTTCCACCAGATACCGTAGGAAAGATCTTTGAATTATGTTTCCAACACCGTCAAATTTGGTCGATTTCAAGTTGGGTTGTCTAGATAAGGTAAGTCAAAACTGGATTTTTTAAGGGTATTATTATCTTTTCACTACCCAATTAATTAAATTCATTTTTGGTAATTAAGTCGGGGTCTAAACTGATAGGATTCAATTTACGCTTTACAATCTCGGACAATCACTTTTGAATAAACTATCCTAGATATCTCCATGAAGAAATAGTTCAAATTTAAGAGTATGAGGCAATAGATATGATAAATCATACAACATACGTCTAACTCTAGAAGGAGGATAAGCCTATATAGAATTATTGAGCATTCTAAGTGCAAATTCCAGAGCACATGAGATGTCAAAACTTCCCCTGAAAATGTAGATAATAAGAGATAGACTACTAATTATAGGGAAGAGAATCTGTGTTCCTATCTAATGTTGCCCATTGGTCTAATAAAACAAAGATCTGGACGAGTTCTTACCTTAAACTTGCCAATTTTAGAGCTTATAGAAGATAGTTTTTGTCCAACATCATTTGGGATGGTTAGCTCCCCATTGACTGATGTAGCAGCCTTGGGTTTGATAGAGTAAGCCTTAGATTAGGTGATAACTCAACTCTGTGACCTTCTATGCTTCGTTCCTTGTTTCTACGACCTTGTTGTTTATGGTTAATATTTCTATGTTCGCTTACTGACATGGGATTGGATTTCGTCTGGGCTTGAAGTATTGTATTGATTAGCTTAGTATTAACGTCTTTCCATGATGGTCCTATGATGATGATTTCGCATAGTATTCTTCAGCAACCTTATGTTAGCAGATTTGAGGTCTCATCATACTACCTTCCTATTGCTTGCAAATTCGAGGTCTAGTCATTTGATCTTCAATTGCAGTATATGATACATACTCTTTATCCTCTACAGAATTGATATATATCGGTTAGATCCTATTGGTTCTTTTGGAGGTGTATGTGTAGTTGAAGGTCTGGGCTATGAGTTTGTAGTTTGGGATGCTCGTATTGGTTACTTTGGGAGGCCTATCCACAGTTCGAAATCTTGGGTATGCTACCTCTATTTCTATATTCAGATGGTTTTGTTCCTAATACCTAAAGCTATTTTATGTAGCTATTATGCTTTTGGGGATCCATTTGTATTTTGAACTTGGACACGAGTGTGCCTTGTAGGCTTATGGGGTAAGTTAGATTTTAATTAGCTATTTACTAAATTCACTTCCATTTTTCTCTGCACTCATTTTTAAGTCCTCATATTTTTCCTCTTTATCCTCTGTGGTGTTTAGTTTTCATCATTTTATATGACCTTTACTTTTCTTGTTCAGTCGGCCTATGATGCTTACTGACTACCTATTGTTTTGGTACTCATACTACACTCTACTTCTATTTTGTTATGTAGGTACGAGCACCAACTATCAATGTTGAGTTCAAGCCAGAAGCCGGAGTATTCAAAGGTGAGAGATGAGCACAAGGTATTCTAGATCATACTTGTCTCCATTTTTAACAGTTGACTAGTATTTTGTATTTTGAGATAAGTCAGTTTATTTGTGGTTCACTATTGGGACTTGTATTCTTTTGTAGTAACTCTGTACTCGTGACGTCCAGGTTGTGGGAGGGATCTTTTGGATTTATGTATATATATATAAATATATCTTGCTTCCGCTTATTCCTCCAGTTACTTATGTTAAATTGCTTATTTCTACCTCGTTTCTACCCTTACACCTTTTAATTGACGGGTTACGGGTTGGCTTATCTACTGGTAGGTATAGTAGGTGATATCATGACCTGAGAAATTTGGTTGTGACATTGTCTACATCTCATCTAGCTTATAGCCTTTCCTATATATTGTAACACCTTGCTATTTGAAAGAACTAGAATTTTGAAGAAACCGTTTTTAGAAATAATCAAATTTGTAAAGTATGACAAAATTTAGCTAAGGATGAGTTTTGGGTAAACATTAAACGACTATAACTCCTAGCTCAGGTTGAGTTAGGTGTTCTACAAGATACCGTAGGAAATATATTTGAATTATCTCTCCAACACCGCCGAATTTGCTCGATTTCGAGTTCGTTTGAGGGAGATATGGCCAATTCAAGTTGAGCTGTCCAGATAAGGAAAATCAAACCGGATTTGTGAAGGGTATTATGGTCTTTTCACTACACTATTAATTAAATTCATTTTTGGTAATTAAGTTGGGGTCTAAACTAATAGGATTCAGTTTACGCTTAGGATTTTCAAAGAGGAGAAAAGAAGAGGAAAAAGGAGGAAAAGAAGCAAGGATTCGTCGCGTTCTTGAAGTTATGCTCATCGATTTCGCCAATGGTTGATCCCTACGAGGTATGTGAGATCACATAGCATTGGCTTCGTTCACCCACGCACTAATCATGATTTAATTTCACAAATTTGTATTCTTGAAAGTATAGAAATTGAGTTCTTGATGGATTTTGTTGAAGTTTCTATTAGGTTCTTGATCTTTGAAGTTGTTGAGAAGTTCTTGAGTTAAATTCATGAAAGTTGATGTTGTTTTGAGTAGATTCTTACATAGTTTGGTTATGTAGTAGAATCTCAGTGTTTGGGGAAAGAACCAATTTAATCTAGAGGGTTTAGAGTTGAAAAACAAGCAAGAAAAAATGGGGATTTTCTGGGCAGGGGTCTGGGGCACCGCGCCAGCTATAGCGCCTCACTTTGGGTTCTCAAGTTTGGCCTTTGGGGCGCCGTACACGCCAGTACACCTCAAGCCAGTGTCTAAAGTTTGCCCTCTGGCGCCTGGCGCCACTCAAACGCCTGGGACGCCAGTCCTTCTACCCTTTCCCACTTCTTTTCTTTCGAGTTCCCTTGAAATGTACCAATGTTTTATAGTTGATTTCTACACTCTAAGGTATGTCTAAACAACATGAAATAATCCATATATTAGATGAGCCTTGAATCTGTAATTCAATTCAAGGAATGTTAAAAGTCAAGTCAAGAGAAGTTTGTAGAGTCTTCCAAAAGTCTTTTACAAACATTTTAACTTTCTTTTAAGACTTGAGTTTTGAGTTGAGTAAAGAGTAATGATTAAAGTTCATTTCTTCGAAAGAGTATATCGGGACTTTGTATTCCCAAAGAGTAAATGTTTTCATATTTAAACAAGATAGGAAACACCAATTTCCTAGAGAGCTTTTTAGCTAGTTTTTGAGTAATTACATTAAACCACACGAAAAATTTTCTTTTAAAACAAATGAGCTGAGTATATTTTAGGAGTAGTATTAAGCACTGATATGGGGACTAGTTCATAATAACTCAAGTCCCCATAAACCATGTAGCCATCGTGGGTAGAAAAGGGTCATACATTTTAGATGATTCCTTAATGCTTTTTAGTATAGACTAGTGGATCCACTTAGTTGAGGCGTTTTATATCCCGACAAGTTATAGGACAGATCTGGTAGCGTGGGAGAGACGTTGTATCATAATATAGCTCATAGTGATGGTTGTCGGTTGGAGAAACTCCCAAAGAATTATTTTACATTATGACATATGTATATTGAGTTGTACTTACTGTTTTAAATGCTTTATATAAACTTCACCTTTTGTATTGTTTTATTCTGCATTTGAGTTGAGTATCCATGAGTTGAGTAAAGCTGAGGAAAGTGGTCTCTTCAGATTCATTTCAAGCTTATGCCATGTTTAATTTTCCCCTCGCATGCTCGTACATTCAATGTACTGATGCCATTTGGCCTGCATTGTTTTATGATGCAGATAGAGGTTACCAAGATCAGAATCCATCGCCTCATTGATCCAGTTAAGCACTTAAAGTCAGTTGGTGAGCCTCTTTGCTTTCCAGTGGACCCCTTTTACATTGTTTTCTAGTTTTTCAGTTGTTAGGATGATCGGGGGTCTTGTCCCGACATCTCTCATTATTTTTAGAGGCTTCATAGATGTATAGTTATAGTCCTCTAGTCTTTCCATTTCAGTTGTTTATGTTAAGAATTGGTTTGCCACTCTAGCTAAGTTTAATGTTTACTTCTAAAATATTCTAAGTTATTTTGTGACAGTTCATTTAAATGCATTTGATTTCTTTATTAATGCGTAAAGTCTTTCGCTAATAGTCTAGCATGCCACGGGTTCTCTTGAGGAAAGCAATGGTTCTCGAATGTCACTCCCGCCAAAGGTGTAGGCTTGGGGCGTGACATATATGTTACTGCTATCTTTATGTTTGCCGCAAAGTTCATGTCACCGCTAACCTCTTTTTTGCACCATATCTTGCTTATATATAACATTGCTAACCTCATGTTTACATCAAAATCAAGCTTATACTCTACTTTCTGATTTCTTTGACCTTTACACATACACATGAACACGTTGAATTAACATAGGCATTCTCATCTCCACATTCACGTGTAATCAACAACATTCTTCCCACATGTAGATTAAAATGGAACTATGAAAATAGATTGTACTATAAAACAGATGCCAAAACACTGTGTTGATTCTGTGAGGAGAGTTTAGTTATATGAAGAGGTTGAATAATACCTTACAATAATTTAAGGCATGAAGGGACTTTCAGGAAAAAAATATGAGTTGGCAGAGGTAATGCCATTGAAACTTTTACATACATTCTAATACTAATGTCACTCATGCTTACTACTCTAACGCCACCACCCGTTGTTCAATACAAGAGTACAATCAAATAAAACATTACTTTTGTGTATAATAATATATCAAAAGTTAGGCTACAATGATTTGGAACAATGTAAAGGGGGTGTGTGTTTCATGACACGACATAACTAAGAGCCAAAAATGTTCATTACTACATAGTTAGTGATATACGAATCCATATGTCATAAGCCTGAATTGTAGGTTACATATACAATTTTACAGGTATATGGAACTCAAGACAAGGCATACATGTGCAGCGCATGTGCCGTGAATCTATTAATAAATGAAAAAAACCTCAACAAATTAGGAAATGAAGTACTGATTACTTTGTTTAGGATCAGTCACATATCATTAGCAGCTTATCTATGCCATCCTTTAGCAGTATTCAACTTTTTTTGGTTAGTGATAACTGCTCCTTTAGGTCATATTTCAAATTTATCCGTGTGACACACATTGTGCTTTTTTTAACCAAATATTTTGATCACACAAAATTATAGAGCTTCAATTTCACACTAACAACATTGAGGCGAATCTAGATCGAGTTCAATCGAACTTATTATCTTAAGCTCGAACAATGTATATATATGCAGAAAACATTTGAAATGTATATACAAAGGACATTCACACTCATTCTTGACCTACTAATTTCCTATAATAGGGTGAGTGATAAGAGAAAGATAATAGTATTACTTACTAATGTTTCTTCCTTATTTTCTCCACTTTTCACTACAAATGGATAACTCATTATTCTATGTTGATGTTGCAATCAACTGCTTTCACTTAGCATAGATAATCCAGGTACCAATACTTTATATAGATAATATTCTAGTTTAATTACACAAAGATATAATCAAAACAAAGTCACAACTAATCTTTTTTGGTTCAACAATTGAAATGATTGACAATGATTGTTGGTGATCTTCAGTTGAGCTATTATAAAGCTATCACAAAATACACAAAATATTATAATTAAAACAATTAAAGAACAATACTATCTAAAAGATAATAGTTTTGTGAACACATTTATTTACGTGCCCAATACTACATGATTTTATATTTGAGTCACGAGTATTACAAAAAGTATATACATATGCTAGTATTCCTACCATTACTTTATCATATATTTTTGCATCCATATTTATATTTTCTTCCAATAATATTTTCTTCATCAATTATGTATCTTCCTTAGCTTTTGATAACATCTTATTCATCACTTTGATTTCTTCTTTTGCTTCAAACAACTTTTCCTCCATCTCAATTTTCATAGGTGAGGTTACTTTTTGAACTTCTATATCTACTATTTTATCAAAATATCTTTACTCATTTTGGGATCGTTTATATACTAGGCCATAAACAAAACTTGGAGCTACTCCTTTTCTTAGAGTTTGGTTATTTCCATGAGTACTTGGCCCCATTACTTGTGAGGACACATCATTGGGAGCACTTCTAGGGATATTTAACTCAGGATATACCTCAGCAAGATCATTCATTTCTTTCTTTAACAAAGAAAAGTAAATCAATTGATAGTTAACAAAATATTTATTGAATAAAAGTACTTTTATATTTATAAAGAATAGGAATTTACCATAACTTCACCAACTTTATCATTTATTGGTTGATTGTTCTTTGTCGTATGTGTTTTTAATACACTAGTCAACCTTACTTATGTTAGACATTTGAATTATGTCACACAAATAGCAGCAAATATATATGTTTCGATTTATTAAAGGACTAAGTAGGTCAAAAACGGTTTCTCCAATAAGCAATAAAGTAAATGGGGTGAGTAGATGGATACACTTGCATAGTTATACTTTCTTTGTTTGTCATAATCAAAAAGGGGTTTTAATTGAACATGTTGCATATTTGGAAAATGAGTGCAAAACCTTATGGAAAAGTAAATTAAGGTTCAACATGACTTAATTTGCTACTATATAACGGAATCACATTGTTCTTTCTTTCATAATTTTAGTTATATTACTGTTAATATTGAGTTGTAATAATTTTATTTCTAATGACAAATATGTGATTAAAATCAACTATATATTTAAAACAACTACTTTAAACTAAGTTAAGAAAAAAAGTGTATCGTACCTTATCATAATTCGTAAGCAATATTCATAATTTATTTTAAAGAAAGAGAGAACCCTCTTACCATGAATCAACAAACAATTCTTCTTGCACCCATCATGACATAGTATGCTTCCGCAACAACTTCTAATTCCTACAAAGTGTATGAAATTATATATCAAAACTAAATTTAAATTTAGAAAACCAATAATAGTAAAAATAACTAAAGAAATTGTGGACAAAGACATATTAATATGTCAAAAATAAATGATGCAAAACTATCTAGGAAACTAATTAAGTTTCATCATGATTGTCCATCTCCCTTTTGCAAATTCACTAAACCACCTTTGTGGTTTCAAGAACAGAGATATTATATTCTTGATATGTCTTACAAAGCTAAAAAGCGGGAAGGGGTTTGGGGGGAATTGAAATTTTACAAGATAATAGATTGAATCTTGATATCTAATATAAAGCTATAAAACACTCAAATAATAATAAGTAGGCAAATCACTTTATCTATAGCACCAAGTAAACCTTGTTTGGATAAACGATTCTTTGGTTATTAAACAATAACACCAAGTCTAGTATGTCATATACTTGTATGTACAATTGATGCAAATAAATATTATTATTGGAGTTGTAAATAATATTTCAATATATTAAAATCATCATAGGAACAACCAATACGATATCGTGTATTTGCCAAAATATAAACAAGATACATTATGAGGTATCATGGACACATCTAAAGGCTTAAGAGCCTTTTGTATCTAGGCCACATCTAAAGCCTTTTCGGTGACTTTCTTATTTAACATTGACTCGTCTATTGAGTCCAACATGATCCATACACTTTATACTAGATTTTAAGCACTTCACGGCGGCCATTACATTGTGAAGAAGTATATATTGAGCAACCACCTAATTTTGTTACTCATGGGGAGTTTAGTAGCCTTGTATGTTAATTGTGTAAGTCACTCTATGGTCTGAAATAGTTTATGCAAGCTTGGTTAGGGAAGTTCAACACTGTATTTTTATCGCTCTGTGTTTTATCGACATTATGCATCAAATTTGGTATTTCATGAGAAGACCAAACACATTGAGATTGACTGACATTATACATCAAATTCAATATTTCATGAGAAAACTAAGCACATTGAGATTGACGGTGAATTTTGTGAAGTCGAGTGATCAACTTGCAGATACCTCACAAAGCTCCTCATGTCCTCCTATTAATATTTGTAACAAACAAGATACATCTAATTTATATGCACTAGCTTGAGGGGGAGTGTTAGAATAGTAATAGGTATATACAGTCCTACTTATTTTAGGAATAGGAATAGGAATAGTAGATAGCGTCCTACTTAGAAAATGATTATATTGTATTATCCTAGTTGGAAAAGGTGTCTATTGTAGTATCAATAAATAGGGTCTCTCTCTAATAATGTAGAGACAACAATCTAAGAATATTCTTTTCATATATTTCTCACAAGACCCAAGATCAAGGCGATGACAATGAGAGGGGACTCAAAGAACTTCCGATCATGATGGGATGCTACCATGGATCATCTTTTTGCATTAGTTTTGGATGAATTAACGCAACATATCCAAAGTGAGGTTTCATGGTGTATGTTATTTGAAAATGATATAGTACTAATTGATGAGACTCACCGCGAAGTTAATGCTAGGCTGGAGATTGGAGATGAACTCTAAAGTCTAAAGGGTTTAGGTAGAGCAAAACCAAGACTAGACACTTAAGAGTGTATGTTCAGTGACGCTATGCATAAGGGTGTGGAAGTGAAGCTTGATGCTTAGGTCATCCCAAGAGAGGATGTTTACAAAATTTATAGAGTCTAATATTTACAAACGTTAACATAATCAATTAATCAACACTAATATTAAATTCCTTGAATTTAAGATTAAAAATATAAATTATTGGGATGCAAAAGCAAGCCTTTCATAAAGAGGTCGGCACCATCAGGATATCTCCACCTCTGATTTAGCTTAAAACAACAAAAATACATCAGAGAGGAGGAAACAAATAGAAGAAAGTGAAGAAACGAAGAAGAAGGAGCTTACAAAGGACGTCTTCCAAAACATTCAAGACTTGGTAACTCTGTCAAAACCATCTTTGAAGCCACTGCATCCACCAATAGAGTCCTCTAGAAAATGCAAAAGAAGGTCAAATATTGACAAAATTTGAAGAAAATAAGGATGTAAAGGGAGGTAGCTAATTAATTTTGTGAGGGGAGAAAGAAGAGAAGAGATAACGGAGGTAGGTGTCAATCACCCACAACCAAAAGAAACGAAAAACCATGGAAGTGTTAACTTCTTGAAATACAAGAGGAGACAAGGAACATAGAAAGCCTGAGAAGAGAGTAAGAGGAAAAGAAACAAACCCTACATGGTAAGTCTTTTATAAAGCCCTAACCAATTCTCTTAATGGACTAGGCCTAGAGATTTTTGTTTTACTTTTAGTTTATTTCAGTTGGGCTCTTTTATCAAGTGTATCAAGGGTATCACATGTTATTTAGAATCATAATGGACCTGTAACACCAAACCTAGTTCAAAGCATTTCTATCTGCTAAGTTTAAACATCAGTACATATAAGGATCAACTTCAAACGACCATAACTTTTAGAATATGAAGATTTAGCCGAGCCATAACCTATTAAATTAAAGGGATATGAGTCTTCTTTGCAACGCTATCAAGTTTGCGTCAATCCAAGTTGAGTAAAAAGTTATGACTGATTTACGAGAGACACTCTAACTTGGTAGAAGCTCTATGATGGGTTCGTGATAGGGAGTAAATACGTACCTCATTGTCTGATGAAATAATAAAAACCCTCTCATTCACTCCTAAATTCTTACTCTCAAGAATTTCAAGAAATACAAAGGCTAGGGTTCATCTCAAAGATTTTTCTTCAAGATCCGTCACTAAGGTATGTAAGCCTTCAATAATAGTATTCCTTTCACTCTCATGCCTATATTATTTTTATTATATCAGGATTTTTTTTAAAATCTAGGGTTTTACCCAATATTCTTCAAGATATGATTCCTATACAAAAAGTAGAGTTTTTATCAAAAATTTCTCAAGTATATTAATGAACTAGTTCTGAGAACGTGCTTGCACATTTATCCCAAAAACTTAATCGTCTAAGATATCATAAATGATAAAATTGTCAACAATATATGATAGGACTTTTTTTGTGCTATGAACTAAAAATCAAAATGTCACTCCCCGAGGCTACCTCCTTGACGTAACACCGGACCTAGGATCACGAGTGACCCCAAGCTAACTCTATGTCTGGCATATCATAAGCATACTAAAAGAGAACTAAATAAACATGAACTATGTGGAAGCTAAAACAGTGCCTATCTGAAATGGGGAACAACCCAACTAATCTGAATATATAAAACATACTAGGAGTTTAACAATAAATGAAAGATAAACTCAACAACTCAAGCTCATTCTACTACTATTTCTGAAAAACCTCTAACTGAGTTGCGTTGTTGGGACATGCTCCCCGCTAACTCTAACAAAACTGAAAACTGAAAGTAAAGACTAAAATAAAAGCATGTCTATTGTCCTCGGAATATGAGGACTCACTACTGAATCTGCTGAGTGCGGACCAAGAATTGATCTAAGCGCGATCTGGATACTGAGTACCTGAACGTACATCATGAAATGATGTAGCGCAGAATATGCGTTAGTATGTACTGAGCATGTTGGATAAATATACTAAGCAGAACAAACATATGTAAAAGATGAACAAAACATAACTGAGCAATGACATACTGAGTAATAATGTAAGTACGGAAACATAACTGAAAAGCGAAAATGAATACAATGACCAAGTGCAAATCATGAACATGATATGTTAAACTGAATAGTAAAGTATATACTGAAAACCTAGTCAATTCACTAAGAGTCTGACTGTAGGAGCTACTATTAACTGACATAAAACCACATGAGCAAAATGTAGAGTCCAATGTATACGCCCCATCGAGAGGACCCAATATTCATTGCTAGGGGTATAAAGGCACGACTGGCGTGATCACTAAATCTAATGCCCAACAGAGGGGACTGATACTCCTACGGGGACACCTAGTTTTGGGAATGTTAGGGTACATTTAACTCTAGTCCAACTTGGTGTTAAGTCTACTCCCAACTGAATATATATATGACTAAAATGTGACTGAAATACTGAATAACTCAAATACTTGCATGCAATTTGAGAATGCAACATTTATGTACTGATAATGTGATATTCAAAAACTGAAGCATGATTATCTATTTAACTGACCTAGAAAGTGCATTTCATGAACTATGAGTATCTACACAACTAGGGTTCTGAGTTTCATACAAGGAAATAAACGAACTTTCCAAGAAACATGCTATTTCGATTTAGGATACTACAATATCTAAAATATAGTAAATATACAAAGTTTTAGAAAACCTATGTCTAAACAAGATATGGAGAATCAAGGAACTAAATGAATTCTATGGACCTAGTGGATGAAAGGAACCCACTAGTGAAATCCGAAATACATGGTGACGAAATCTACAGAGAAATCCTTCGATTTTAGAGGCTGAATTTGAATAAAACCCTTTACTTGTTCTTGAGAGAGGTGTTGACTCTCTTCTACTTTTTGCTCTAATTTCGATGAATTTTGGAGAATTGAGGTTTTGGTTAGGTTCTGACTAGATTATTAGGCTTAAACTTAGCAAAATAACGTAGTTTTGGTTTTAAATGACCTAGTTTAAATGTCCAAAGCATAGGGGAAAGACAAAAACTACCCTGACTTAACAACTGACGAGGCCATCGATAGCCCCTGGAAGGGCATCGTGTGGCGTTTGAAGCTAGGAATATGGGTCACGATCCACGAACACTGGACCACGGACCGTGGTCCCACCTACGGTCTGTAGGTCCTTCTGTGGGTCATGATTTTTCCTGGGGTTCTAGGTGGCCAACAATGGACTATAGGTATGGGCCGTAGTTTGCCTCTGTCGGTGGCACTTGCAAGTTCTTAAAATTTTGATGGCACTTTCTTGAATCTGGAGATTTACATTATCTCCCCTTGGGAACATTCATCACCGAATGAGATCTAAATTAGCTGAGAATAGAGGGAAGGAGCTGTAATCCCTACCACTAAGTACTAGAAACTGATATCTAATTGAACTGAGTTCCAAGAACATGCAAATGTTCTGAAATGCAAGAACAACTGAAGGAACAAATACTAAGTGTGACGACCCAGGGGTACCCCCTAGTAGTAACAAAATGCACAAGACCCCCGAAAGATCTCATACAAGACAACTTAGCATATCATAACATAAAGTAATAGAAAATGGTGCAGAAATTTAAAATATTACAACACAATCAAACTCTTTCACAAAATGAGCGACAGTCTGAAATCGTTGTCTCAAACCGTCGTAGATAAGAGATAGAAGATCTTGGGACGCAACCCATACAATAGTCCAAGGTATAAAATGAAAGATCATAATAAAAAGTGGTGATCACAGCCCCGAACACAATGAGGACTCACAAAATCTTCATTTCCTTGATGAAATAATGAAGCTAGCCATGACTGTGAGTATCTATGTCATCGGACCCTAAATTTGATAAGAATGTAGACAAGAGTATGCGTTAGTACAATTAAGTACTAAATATGATATCTAGCATAAACAACGTAAACATCATGGTTAGTCAACATAAACCATAAGCATAATCCATACACATAAATCAATATCATAATAAGAAAGAAATACTTCTCAAGCAACATTACTCATCCTTAGTCAAGACTTGTGTCATCACCTCTTAGTCAACTTACCTCATGGAAGGTACCTTAAGCAACAATCCAAGCTATTCATTCTTCATAAGATAATTCACATAGTTTATGCTTAGCTTTAAAGACATGGGAATTCACCTCATTGTCTAACTTACAAAGGCTAATGGGTATTCTACTATTGCCTTACTTGCCTTTAGATTGCGGGTACTCGCCTCCACAACCTCATCTTATAAAACGGGTACTCGCCTCCACATCATTTCATAAGCAGCATCCTCCTTGTCCATTCATTATATTTGAAACATAGGGAATCCCCTGTTGTTCAATTCCAAAGAGTATGGGAAATCACATCATATCCTTCACATATGGAGGTCAAGGGTAGTCGCCTCTAGCCTCATCATTACATAGTATTTTAATTTAGATTCATTTAAGGTGAGCAATCCTTTCAACCTAGAATCACTAATGTGAGAAAGCCTTTCACATTCGTACATTCATAATTAAGCGATTCATGTGGGAAATATCCTTTACTCAATAATTCACATCATAAGCTTTACTCTCAAAGCCCTAGATCTCATGATCATCATCTAAGTTTCATTCTCAAGAAATTCTAATCATAATTCATCAATCCCATAAGGACAAGCCTAAACCCATAAAGTTTCCCTTCATGGCTCTAACCCAATTATATCAATTCTAGGGTTTAATCCTAGAATAGTCATGAATACATGTTATTTCACTATAATAACATGTAATTCTACTAATTCAACCATAAAAAATCACAATCCACTCAATTGGATCCATAATCAACATAACCCACAACATTGGAAGAAACCCTAACTAAATTGGGGAAATTCTTCATCAAATTGGAGAATTCTAGGGGACTCCGTTGGAGGAAGGATCCCATAGATGAAAAGCTATCATACCTAGTGACAATGCCCAAAAAGCTTGAAGACTCGAGACTTGAACTTGACCTATCTTCTACTTTCTTCCTTCTTCTTCCAACTTATAAAAAGAGAAATTTTGAGAGTAGTTTTGGGTTTTGTTTTGGGATGTGAGAGAATGACTTAATTGGGGGATTTTGGGGGTTAACAATACTTATATAGGTAGTCTAGTTTTAGTCAAAACTACACCACCTAATTATTGGAAAAGACCCACAAGTTCTCAACTTAACCCTCTCCACAAGCCCACCAATGAAATCACGCCAATGGATCGTGGATGGACCTACGGTCCGTCCTAGTGAACCGTGGGTTGGTGGTCTAGGACTTGGTTTCTAGATTCTGACCTACGGACCCCTAGCCATGAGTCGTGGACCCATCCACGGGGCGTGGGTCCTAGTCGTGGTTCACTGCCTTAGGCAGTCCCTAAGGTGTCTATTAGCGGGGCTCACCCACAAGGCATGGACCAAACTAGGGACTGTGATTGGCCCTCATGGTTGACATCTGGGAGTTCCCAAATCTATTAATCTTCCCTCTTTAGGCTATGGGGTGATACAATATCTCCCCCTTGGGAACATTCATCCTTGAATGATATTCTAAGCACGTTTCTAAAAACAAGACTCAAGAGTAGCAGCCTATCATGCATGCAACTGTACTAAATGCACAACACTAAGGACGAAACATCATATCTAAGCCAAACATACTTAATGCACTTTAAGAAAGTAGGAACTACATCTAACAACCCAGTATGCATGAAATTTTCTGATTTCTTATTTCAAAGAGGAACTTACCATCTCCAACTTAGAAGCATGCTCAACACAATCTCATGGATCTTAAATACAATCTATACCCAAAGTACATACTGAAGGAGGAAATCTCCACTCTAAGTCAAGGCATGTTGAACAGCTCATCTCATGAGGTCTGCAGGAAACTCATACTTAATGCAGAACAACATGAGAAAAACAATTCACATATGTTATTTCTTTCACAAACTGAGCAATTCATGCATATGCATAATCATAAAGAAATCATGGGAACACATGAATAACATATGACTTCTAAAAATAAAGAACACCAAGGGGAAATTCATTACACAAAGCTAGAATAGGAGGAAAAGATGAGGTTATCGGGACTTCATATCAGCCTCGGCCTCCCAGGTAGCACTCTCAACTAAGTGGTTTCTCCACAAAACACATAGAGGCTACTTCCTAGTTTCTGAATCTCTTAACTTGCCGGTCTAGAATCTCAATCGAAACTTCTTCATAAGAAAGACATTCATCAACTCCCAAACCTTCAAGGGAAATTATGAATGTTGGGTCTCCAACACACTTCTTAAGCATGGAGACACGGAAAACAGGATGCACAGTTAGCAACTCATTTGGAAAATCCTCAAGATTTGATACGGGCACACGTATCGGGGACTAAGCTTCCCCTTCTTTCCAAATCTCATCACACCCTTCATGGGTGAGATTTTCAAATAGACCCCATCACTAACCTCAAACACTAAATCTCTTCTTCTAACATCCCCACAGGACTTTTTGTTGGCTTTGGGTTGTTCTCAACCTCTCTAATGAGCCGGACTTTCTCCATAGACTCATGAACTAATTCGGGTCCAAACAAAGCAACTTCACCCACTTCAAACCACCCTATATGAGATCTACACCTCCTACCATAAAGAGGTTCAAAGAGGGCAATACAATACTAAAATGGTTGCTATTATTATAAGCGAACTATATCAAAGACAAGTGATCATCCCAACATCCCTTGAAATCAATGATACATGCTCTCAACATATCCAATAAAGTTTGGATCGTTCGTTCTACTTACCCATCGGTTTGTGGGTGAAAAGTTGTGCTAAGCTTGACCTTGGTGCCAAGTCTCTTTTGGAATGACTTCCAAAACTGAAAAGTAAACTGAGTATCTCTATTGGAGATAATGGACAATGGCACACCATGTAATTTTACCATTTCTGTCACATATAACTTGGCATAATCTTCCGCCAAATAAGAATCCTTGACGGAAGGAAATGTGCCGATTTTGTCATCCGATCTACAACCACACAAATAGAGTCATGTTGGCACCGTGTCGAGACAAACAAACTATAAAATCCATATTTACTTTTTCCCACTTCCAAGTAGGAATGCAAATATTTTGAGCTAAACCTCCTGGTTTCTAATGCTCAACCTTTACTTTTTGACAATTTGGACATTTGGCCACAAATACCTCAATATCGTTCTTTATCTGATTCCCCTAATAGACTTCCCGTAAATCACTATACATCTTGGTGCCTCCTGGGTGAATGGAATACCACGAACTATGGGCTTCTGCCAAAATTTGTTTCATTAGCTCATCAACATTCGAAACACATAATCGACCATGGTAACTAAGTACCCATATCCCCCTTAAGAGAAAGCCTCAACGGACTTCTTGAGTACCACTCCTTTTAATTCTACCAAAGTCAGATATAGACATTTCTTATCTTTCATATCATTTACAAAAGATGATTCGAAACCATTATGGACCATGACACCACCCTTGTCGGAATCTACCAATTAAACACCTAATAGGGCCAATCTATGCACATCTCGTGCCAACTCTTTTCTATCATCATCAACATGTGCAATACTACCCATAGACAAGCATCTAAGAGCATCCGCTACTACATTCGCCTTTTCGGGGTGATAAAGAAGACGCATATCATAGTCCTTCAATAATTCCAACCACCTTCTTTTGCGAAAGTTTAGATATTTTTGGGTAAGAGCATATTGTAAACTCTTGTGGTCGATGAAAACATCAACGTGAACCGAATACAAATAATGCCTCCAAATCCTAAAGGCAAATACTACAGGCGCTAATTCAAGGTTGTGAGTAGGTTAATTCGTCTCATTGGCTTTAAGTTGCCTTGAAGCATAGGCAATCACCTTACCATTTTGCATAAGCACACATCCTAACCAAACTGTAGAGGAGCCACAATATACCACAAAACCATCCGTACCTTCTCGTAAAGTCAACATCGAAATGGAATTAAATCAATCTTTCAACTCTTAAAAACTTTTCTCACAAGAATCTGACAATATAAACTTAGCCTTCTTTTGAATCAAGGCCATCAAGGGAAAAGTAATGGAGGAAAATCCCTCAAAAAACCTTCTATAATAACCGGCCAAACCCAAGAAGCCTCTAATATCTGTCGGTGATAGAGGTCTAGGCAAACTCTTGACCGCATCCAACTTAATCGGATCTATCTCAATACCCTTGCTTGAAACAATATGGCGTATGAAAGCCACAAACCTCAACCAAAATTCACATTTACTAAACTTTGAAAGAAGTTGTTGGTCCTTGAGGATTTGTAATACAATCCTCAATTGATTAATATGGTCATTCTCTCTTCTTGAATAGATCAAAATATCATTAATAAACACAATCACAAGTATGTCAAGATAATGTCGAAACACTCTATTCATCAAGTCCATAAATGCCATCTGAGTGTTAGTCAAACGAAAGGACATCACTAGAAACTCATTGTGACCATATCGGGTTCTAAAATTTATTTTCGGAATATCTTCTTCTTTCACCCTCAATTGGGGATAACCCGACCATATAAACTTTGCCTTCTTTTGAATCAAGGCCATCAAGGGAAAAGTAATGGAGGAAAATCCCTCAACAAACCTTCTATAGTAACCGGCCAAACCCAAGAAGCTTCTAATATCTGTCAGTGATAGTGGTCTAGGCTAATTCTTGACCGCATCCAACTTAATTGGATGCATCTCAATACCCTTGCTTGAAATAATATGGCGTATGAAAGCCACATAGCTCAACAAAAATTCACATTTACTAAACTTTGAAAAAAGTTGTTGGTCCATGACGATTTGTAATACGATCCTCAATTGATTAATATGCTCATTCTCACTTCTTGAATAGATCAAAATATTATCGATAAACACAATCACGAACATGTCAAGATAATGTCGGAACACTCTATTCATCAAGTCCACAAACGTCGTCGGAGTGTTAGTAAAACCAAAGGACATCACTAGAAACTCATAGTGACCATATCGGGTTCTAAAATTTATTTTCGAAATATCTTCTTCTTTCACCCTTAATTGGTTATAACCCGACCGGAGGTCAATCTTAGAGAAATAACTTGCCCTTTGAACTTGGTCAAGTAAATCATCTATCCTTGGAAGATGATACTTGTTCTTTATGGTTACCTTGTTCAATTGTCGATAATGAATACACATACGAAGGGACCCATATTTATTTTTAACAAACAATACCGGAGCACCCCAATAAGAGATACTCGGTCAGATGAAACTTTTATCCAATAGATCCTTCAATTGTTCTTTCAACTCCTTAAGTTCAACCGGAGCCATTATGTAAGGAGGAAAAGAGATAGGTTGTGTCTCTTGGAGAAGGTCAATAATGAAGTCTATTTCCTTTTCAAGAGGAATATCAGGTAAATCATCAGGAAATACTTTCGAAAACTCATTAACAATGGGGACCGACTCAAGACTATGGACTTCGAAATCCACATCCCTCACCCTCACTATGTTGTAAATAAAACCCTTGGAAATTATTTTCCTAGCTTTAAGGTAAGAAACAAATTAAACTCTGGGCATATAATTTCCCCTCTTCCACTCTACGATAGGTTTATTCGGGAATTGACACTTTACTACCAGAGTACTACAATCAATAGAGGCATCACACGAATGCAACCAATCCATCCCAAGTATGAAATAAAGGTCTAACATATAAAGCTCAATCAAATCAACAAGAGTAACTCTACGGGATAAGGAAACGGGACATCTTCTATAAACCCTTTTAGCCATCACAAAATCATCAACATCGGTATAGACATAAAAAAAAGCTCTAATAACACATTGGGGAGCACATCAAACCTCATAGCTATATAAGGAGTCACAAAGGACAAATTAGCTCCTGGATCAAGCAAAGCATTCACATCTAATTGAAAAACTTTTAACATACAAGTCACCACATATGGGGAGTTCTCTCGATCACCTCTTGTTTGGAGAGTATAAAAATGGTTTGCCTTTGGAGCACTTGCACCCGAACCACTTGGACCAGACGAAGTGTAGGGTTGAGCCCTACGATGAGTATCTCCCTCATTCTTAGAGGCCTAAAGACAATTCCTTGTCTTGTGGTCCATCTTTCCACACCCAAAGTAAACATTGGATCCCGCTAGACCCTTACCCTGATGATTTCTTCCACATTTGGCACAAGTAGGCATGGAGAACTTACCACCATCTCCTTTAGGCTTAGGGTTGGAAAACCTTTCATTGTTAGGCCTTGTAGGAGCATTTGAATAGCCTTGTTGATGTTTGCATAATAAAGACACAACTTCCGATGCAAGTGTCTATGATTGTAGAATTGTTTAGTAACCCAACCAAGGGTTGGGATCGTTCCCAAGAGAGAAAAATAAAATTTAGTTCTAACTAGTCGTAGCTAAAGACATTAACGATTAAAAACATTGTAAATTAAAGGGGGACACAAGAGTGTCAATTAACAATGGGGGGATTTTTTCACTAGTAAGTAAAAACAATAAAATAAAAAAGGGTTTCTTAGTAATGAGAGGGAATCCTTTGGATGTGACGGGAATGAGGGTTAAGCTAGATTACGGGGTACATGCTTTCGATAGAAGATTCATAGCATAAGGGTGAGTAGGCTAAACTTTAAGGGGGATAAGCTCTCTCTCGAGCCACTTACACTGTTTCAAATGCGATCCTCTCGGTCACCCATTTGCCGCATGAGGACCAACCTACGCCTTAACCCACTCACTGTCTCGAGCTGAGTGTGTGGACATGGGACTAGGGTTCACACTCTCAAGTTGAACGTCATGTCGACCCACTCACACTGGCCATCAATCTAGTGGTCTTAGTTTTACAACCTCTCTCTCTCGAGCAAGCCGAAAACACATAAATAAACTTGTATTTGCAACTACAACTTCATTAAATTCATTCACAACCACTAAACGAAATAACATTTAAACTATGAATAGACTATTAGCAAGCAAGACCCAACAATTATCTTAACCCATATTCGCTAAATCACACCCCAAGAATTGGGGTTTTAAGCCACACATGTATAAGAGATATAAATTTATACCAAATTGAACTTGCATTCAACTAGGTATGAAGATTTAAGTCTTAATACAGGACAAAATTGAAGAATCTAATAGACCCAACTCCAAATCTTAAAGATGAAAACCTTTGGAACTTCAAGTCTTCAAAACCCTCACAAACTTAGAGAAAAAATATCAAAAAGTACTATTCTATATGAAAATTATAATAATTGTTTGACACTTAAAACTACAACTCGAACCAGTAGTTTTAGTTTTCACAAATTTGTGCAACAGCGGATTATTCGGTGTCGGTAGTCAAAATTGTCGATCATCTCAGTGATTCGCCTTTTGGTGTAGTTCATCGCCGTCTTGCACCATCATTCAGCATCGTCGTGCTCTGGCTCATTAAGCGAGATGGTACTGCTTCGCAAAACTTCTCGGCGACGCACCGACTGCTCCCTTTTTTCGCCGACTTGATCCTTTCCTTCAGGGCACAGCACACTGTAACAAAAAGTGAAGTAAGACCCTTTGGCGACTCACCAAGTGGACTCGGCGATCCTCAGACCTTCATTTCTTTGTTCTTTTGAGCCTTTCTATTCTTTTTTGTGACGTAGTGTCTATTCTTTCCTNCTTCAGGGCACAGCACACTGTAACAAAAAGTGAAGTAAGACCCTTTGGCGACTCACCAAGTGGACTCGGCGATCCTCAGACCTTCATTTCTTTGTTCTTTTCAGCCTTTCTATTCTTTTTTGTGACGTAGTGTCCATTCTTTCCTTCAAACATCAAATACCTGAAACTTAAGGGTTTTCATCGGATATTGAGATAAAATAAGAATTTGAGGACACAATTTCTATTAAAATATAGCCCTAAATGAGTGCAATTCGTGGATTCATCAACACCCCCAACTTAAACTTTTTCTTGTTCTCAAGCAAACTCAAGTTCAGCCGTTCAAAAAGGGTGTCTCGAACAGTGCTATACAAGAATCAATCATGAATGCACAGAATAATACTCAATTTACTCATGCAAAGATCAAGTGTGTACTCAAAGATTCAAGTTGTGACACACCATTACCAAAGATTCTCAAGCTCGCAATACTTGCTTCAAATGCAAGTTCAAGCTCAACAAAAGCCTTTAAATGCCCTCACACAAATGATGATTTCATTTTCACATGGAAATAGATAATAAATTTAAAGTTCAGGAATCAGATACAATGCTCACACTCATAAAGAGGAACACAAGGCATACTTTCACCCATATGTTTGCCCGTATTTTCCAATCAACATTTGTTTCGACTTTCTCAAGATCACAATGGTCTTAAGAAGGCTTGTAATGGGGCTGGGTGCAAAGGTATGGTCATTTAGGCTCAATGACTTTCGTCCTCATGAACTGTGGTGCTCACAACACTTCCTTTCCTTTTCCTTCATCATTTTCTTTAGTGCTCATAAGTCATCCTATTATTTACTTTCCATGGATTGTTTGGAAACCCAATCTCTTTTGTACTTTATTTCACAACTTTCTTTTTCATTCTTTTTTCTTTTTCTTTCTCTTGTCTCACTTTTTTTATGGAGGGATTCCATTTTTCTCAACACCATGAGTTAAATGAGACTTTCCTTGCACTTCTTGACTTTCCCTTCTTCTTTTTCACCACACCCTTTGGCCTAAGTTGGCTATTCATTTAACCACAATTCAAAAGAATTATAGGTAATGGATTAAGAATGGTCTAGTTTTCATCAAGTTTCTTCCAAAGAAGGGTAAGCCAAATTTGTTCACACTCTGCGAAGTTTCCTAAGATCATTTCAAGAGAAAGTCTTACTTAATCAATCGGACCAACAAGGTAAATTCTAGGTGTTGTCATGTATGGTTCCAGGTAAGCTTACCACACAAGGCATCGACACTTAAGTTAAAAAAGACTCCACACTTTCGCTAGTGTGCAACGGTCATCACAAGAGAATCAATTTGATAAATGGCTAATCACAACGAGATGCAATGAGTTCATATATTGTCTATGCTACTTCATTTGGCCTCATCGTAGCTGCGCATTCATGTTCGTTCGATTGTAATCACTATTCAAGACAACGGTATTGATTAGGACCGAGACTTAAATTTTTCAAAACAACAGCCACATTCAACACACAAGAGGTGGCAATATTTTTTGGACGGGTCAAAATCATTTTTGCAATTTAAAATAAACAGAGCGACAATCTCAAACATCCACAGAAACTGATGAAACATAATTTTTTAAAGTATAACAACCCAGATATATACATAAAACACGAACAAAAGTAACAAACAAAAGGTGTGGGCTTCACCCCACCACAAATAAAAACATTTGTCCTCAAATGCAAATAATAGAATATCCAAACTTTAGAATAAGGAAAGACGGAGCGGGAGGTAGAGAAAAATCTTGTCTACATAGTCGCTCCATCTGTCAGGGCATCAGTGCCCGATGTGTCAGCCTGGAATTTGATAATGGCCCCCGGAGCTTCTTCAGAAGATTCAACGACAACTGACTTACTAAGATTGTCCAAGTCATGAGCCGCCAAAAAGGAATGGATAACTATGAATAATCCAAGACTCCATGATGGAATAGTAGGGTCTCGGGGATTTGTTCTTTTGCTGGCACTAGTATTCTTGCCCTCATTATCCATTTTGGTAGGATTTGTTGCCTTTGTATTTTTTATGAATTTTTTCGCTCTTGTTTGTCAGGGTGGCATAGCTCTTCCAGCTACATTCGTTCTAGCCATTTCTGCAAAGCATCAAGAAAAAGTTAGAATGTATTCAGACAAAAGCAAGGCAGTTTAATTGCAAAATCACTTCGTTGAACCAGTTGGCGAAGCGCGTAACTACTTCGGTGGTTCACCGAGTGCAGTGCATAGAGAATACAAGGGTGCAGAAAAAGGGTGAACTAGAAGTCTTTCGGCTAGTCACTTAATGCTTTTGGCGATCAAACTTTTCTCACCGAAAGATATATAATTAAACATCATATTTGGCATTAATTAAAGGCGAGATAGAGGTTTAAGGCAAACCGCCGAGTGATTCGGCGAACTTGAACCAGCTCGCCAAATGACCCAACGTACCTGCATTAGACCCAACTTTCCGAATTCAACCCTGTAACACCCGAAAACAAAATTAAGGCATGCACAACTCAAAATAGGCTTAGACCCAGTGCCAATCATGCACAACCTATGATTTTTATCCAATTTAAAGTGTAACCTTCAGGAATTAACTATTTGACTTAGTGTGGGTAAAAATTTGCAAACCTACTAGGCAAACAAATATTCTAATCTTACCGGAGAGGCCCAACACACATCATTAAAGTACCACCATTTCATTTAAGTACAACTTTTGAGGAAAGGAACGCGGAGTTTGAAGTACCAACCTTTTATGCCGATCAAATGGATATTGAGATGCTAGGAAGCAATGTAATCCAACTCGTAGCACAGTTTGACACTAGAAATAATCTAGAGATGCAAAAATATTGGAACTAGAGTGCTGGTGTGAGTTTGGACAGATAAAAAGGGATGGAAAGTGATTGAAGTTGAAAATTTTAAACCTTTGGCTTGCAAAAAAATTCCAATTTTAGCTTACTTGGCGAAATTAGTCAAGCTTGCCTATTCACTCAGCGGAATGCCGACTGTTTAATTTCTTCGTCGAAATTTACAGGACCTCTGGTTTACGCGGGGTCCAAATGGTGGTTTCCATCCTGATCGCTAACATGGTCTGCGATTCGCGAATAATTTCCAAAGTTCATCGAGTTTTACAGACTCTAATGCAAGATGGTCTTGAGTCTAACGGCGGTCTAGTTCGGAGTCGCCAAACCAGTCGGCGATTCCCTTATTGGATTTATTGCTTACCATCCTTCACTTTTTCGAACATTTCTAATACTTTAACCTGTACAAAAAACACACCACTATTTTATCAAGAAATAAATGATAAATAAGAACAATTAAAGGGGTTTTGGGTTGCCTTCCAAACAACACCTTCAAGCGTCTTCCAAATACACCACTTCAAACAAAGAAATCTCTTGACAATCCCCAAAATATAATTTCAGACACTGACTGTTCACTTTAAATGGAGGTCCTTCTTGACCTTCAACTTATATGGCCCCATTGGTGAACACTCGGGTTACTCTAAAAGGTCCATACCATTTGGATTTGAGCTTTCCGGGAAAGAGTCTAAGCCGAGAGTTATATCGCAAAACCCAATCTCCTACCATGAAGTCCCGCTTGACTATCCGAGCATCATGCCATTTCTTCATCTTCTCTTTGTAGATGGCTGAACTTCCATACAATCTGAGTCTAAATTCATCCAGTTCATTCAACTACTCTACCTTCTCTCTTGATGTTTTTGACCAGTCTAAATTTAAAGCTATGAATTCCCACAATTCTTTGTGGTCTAACTCGACGGGCAAATGACAAGCCTTAAAAAAAACCAACTAATATGGAGACATACCAATAGGTATTTTGTAATCAATCTGATATGCCCATAGTGCATCATCGTGTTTCCTCTACCAGTCAGTTCTATTGGCATTTACTGTCTTTGCCAGTATGCTTTTGATTTCCCAATTTGAACCTGTCACTTGGCCACTTGTTTGGGAGTAATATGGGCTTTCTACCTTGTGTTTCACCCCATATTTGCTCAGTGCAATTAAAAACCACCTATTGCGAAAGTAGGACTCCCCATCTCTAATGATTGCCTTCGGAGTGCCAAATTTTGCGAACATGTAGCATTTCAAACAACAATTTTTCCTTCTTTGTTTGGGAGTGCGATGGCTTCCACCCATTTGGAAACGTAATCTACAGCCACCAAGATATATTTATTTCCAAATGAGCTCACAAATGGGCCCATGAAATTGATCCCCCATACATTGAATAGCTCGACTTCTGAAATAGGAATGAGAGGCAACTTGTGCCTTCTGGACACTCCGCATTGCTGCTAATATTGAGAGCATTTCTTCGCAAATTCATGTGCGTCCTTGTATAGGTTCGGCAAGTAATAAACACTTTGGAGAACTTTAGCGGCACTGCGAATACCACTATGGTGACCTCATACTGGAGATGTATGGCAAGCATGGAGAATTTCTACCTCTTCTTCTTCTGGAACACACCTCCTAATAGCATGGTCAGCACATTCTTAAAACAAGTATGGCTTATCCCAAAAGTACTTTTTAATGTTGAACATGAATCCCTTTTGTTGGTAAAAGGTCAGCTCATCCGACCTTAGTCCACTCACAATTTTAATTTGCAAAATATGAATACCATGGTGTAGGTTTGAGAGATATAGGAAACACATGTTCTTCGGGGAAGGAATCATCTATGTCGACCTCCCTCTCGGCATACTCCCTTCCTTTTGACCTCGATAAGTGGTTGACCACTTGATTTTTGCAGCCTTTTTGATCCTTTACCTCAAAATCTAACTCTTGTAATAGTAGCACCCACCTTATCAATCTTGGTTTTACATCTTTCTTCGTCATCAAGTAGTGGAGTGCAGCATGATCAATGTGTACTGTTACATTGGTGGCTAGCAAGTATGCCCGAAACTTTTCAAATGCATAGACCACTGCGAGCAACTCTTGTTCAGTGACCGCATAATTTCGCTGGGCATTATTCAGAGTTTTGCTTGCATAGTAAATTGGGTGAAATAGTTTGTTGTGCTTTTTCAACAAGACTACACCCAATGCCATACCACTAGCATCACACATTACTTCGAATGATTCAGACCAATCAGGACTGACGATAATCAAGGTGGATACTATATTTTCCTTCAAACACTTAAATGCGGCCATACAAGCATCATCAAAATAGAACTTCATTTCCTTCTCTAGGAGGTTGCATAGTGGGTGCGCAATCTTTGAGAAGACTTTAATGAACCTTCGATAGAAAACTGCATGCCCCAAGAAGCTGCGAATACCCTTTATTGAAATTGGCGGGGGTAGTTTCTCGATTACCTTAATTTTTGCCTTATCAACTTCTAGCCCTTGTTGCGACACTTTCTGTCCTAGAACAATACCTTCATTCACCATGAAATGACATTTCTCCCAATTTAGGACCAGGTTCATTTCCACGCATCTTTGAAGCACCTGCCCTATGTGCATTAAGCACTCTTCAAACGTATACCCTACGACTGAAAAGTCATCCATAAATACTTCCATAGAGTCTTCAACCATATCTACAAAGATAGACAACATGCAACGTTGAAATGTGGTTGGGGTGTTACATAGTCCGAATGGCATTCTTTTGAATGAAAATGTTTCATAAAGGCAAGTGAAAGTGGTTTTTTCTTGGTCTTCCAGTTCAATAGAGATTTGATTGTAACCGGAGTATCCATCTAAAAAATAATACCACCATCTTTCTGATAATCGGTCAAGCATCTGGCCCATAAAAGGCATTGGAAAATTGTCTCTCTCTGTCCATGAGTTAAGCTTTTGATAGTCCATGCGTACTCTCCATCCAGTCACTGGTTTTATAGGCACAATTTCTCCTTTTGCATTTGCGATTACGGTTATACCTCCATTTTTCCGTACACATTGCACCAGACTTACCAACTTACTATCTGCAATAGGGTAGATCACTCCTGCATCTAGCCACTTGATGATCTCCTTTTTCACCACCTCTTGCATTGGAGGGTTCAATCTCCATTGATGCTCCACACTAGGCTTAGATTCACTGTCGAGCCGAATCTTGTGAGTACAGATGCCAGGAAGAATTCCTACTATATCGGTTATTGTTTATACAATTGGTTTTATATGTTTCGGCAGTACTTCAATGAGCAATTTCACCTGCCTTTCAAGCAAATCGACTGCAATAATCACTGGTAAAGTATTATTAGCTCCTAAGAAGGCATATTTGAGATGAGAGGGTAGGGCTTTTAACTCTAGAATCAGTGGTTCTTCTGTTGATGCCTTTGCAAGAGGACTTTCTCTCTTTTTTCAGGTCGATATCCAACTTGATTGGATTCTTTGAGTATACTCCTAACCCCGATAAGGCAACTACCATTTCCTCATAGCCTTAAACTTTGGATTAATCATAATTGGCAAGTACAGATTCAAGGGGTTCATTCTTGCGCATTAAATGGATCACACTTGCCACTGCCTCATCTATAACATAATCAGTAGACACCACATGGATATTACTTGGTTGCTTCATGGATTTACAAGTATTGAAGGTCACATCATCATCGTTCACACGAAACTTCAATTTCCCACTTTCGACATCCACAGTGCTCTCCCGGTGGCTAAGAATGGCCTTCCAAAAAGAATCGAGATTTCAGCATCGATCTTACAATCTAGAATCACAAAATCAGCCGAAAAGATGAACTGATCTCATTATACCAATATTTCATATAGTATTCCCACTGGGTGCTTGATTGATCAATCAGCCATAATGAGTCTCATTTTGGTTTCATTTGGTTCACCCAAACCATGTTGCTTGTATATTGCGTAGGGCATCAAGTTAATGCTTGCTGCTAAATAGCACAAAGCTTTAGCGAATTAGAGCATGCCAATTGTGCACGAAATTGTGAATGCCCTGGGTTCTTCTCTCTTAGTGATTGACTGATTTATCATAATTGCACTGCAACTATGGGGCACCTCAATAGTTTCGTAGCCCAAGCCCCCTTTCCTTGTAACCAGCTCTTTCATGAATTTGGCGTATCCCAAAATTTCCAGCAATGCTTTCACCAGAGGAAGGTCAATTGATAAGTTCTTCAATACTGACATTTTTTTTTGAACTTCTCATCTTCATTCTTCTTTTTCAAACGTTGAGGAAATGGTAGAGGTATTTTGGGTAAAGGGTGCGTGCCTTTTGGAAGTTGAACATGTTGCTCTGCATCTTTTTGTGGTTCTTTGGCACGGTTTTGTGGAATAGGAAATTCTTGTTCAACTATACCTTGGCTCTATTCCTGCATTGGAGATCCTTATCCTCCATCACATTCTGTTTTGCCCTCATGGTTGACACGTGGGAGTTCTTAAATCTTTTAAGCTTTCTTCTTTAGGTTACGGGGTGTTACAGTAAGACTGAATTTACACAAGATTAAACCGAAAGACAAGATATGAACTATTACCCCAAGCTATAACAACATCCGAAGGAAATAGGTGTGGAAACTTAGCCTTCATGGCTACTTCTGCTTCCCAAGCAGCTCCCTCTATAGACTGACTCCTCCATAAAACATTCACTGAAGTGACTTCTTTATTTATCAACCTATGAACTTGACATACAAGAATATCTACTAGCACCTCTTCATAAGTGAGACTATCTTTCAGAGCCACACTCTCTACTGGTACTATTAATACCGGATCGCCCATACATTTCTTCAACAAGTAAATGTGAAATACTTGGTGAACCGCTGCTAGTTTTGCTGGAGACTCTAAATCATATGCCACATTACCAACCTTTTTCAGGATTTTGTAAGGACCTACATATCTAGGAATGAGCTCCCCTTTCTTGCCAAACCTCATCACCCCCTTTGTGAGTGACACCATCAAGAAAACCCAATCATCAATTTCAAAATCTAAGGTTGTCATACCACGAGGCTACCCCCTTGACGTAAACGTGGGACCTAGGATCATGAGTGACCAAAAGCTAACCCTGAGCTGGAATATCATAAGCATATATAGAGGAAATATTGTGCGGAAGCATAAGACATGAGATAAACTGAAAAGATGTGGAATACCCAACATAAGTTTGAATATAAAGAAATGTAAGTGTAATAACAACTGAAAGATCGAATTCAAATCTAAAGTTGAATCTAGTACTATGTCTGAAATAAGCCTCTAATTGACTAGAGATGCCCATACATACCCCCAACTAACTCTCTAGCAAAACTTAAACTAAAATGAAAGACTGAAATATAAAGAACATGTATATGATCCTCGAATAATGAGGACTCACCACTGATACTGCTAAACTGGAGATTGAGAACTGATCTATATGTGATCTGAATGTTGAGGACCTGAACCTACCTAGAAGATGTAGTGCAGAGTATGCGTCAGAATTTGAAAGGTACTAAGCATGAAAGATAGGATAAAATGGAACAACATATATATAGCTGAAATAAAGCATACTGAGAAATGATAAAATCTGAACATGACGAACATATTGAAATGGTACTAAATATGAGCTAAACTGAATGCAATGACCAAGTATATAACATGCTGAAATTGAATACTAAAATATAACTAGGAACCTAGTCAATGCACTAGAATTTGACAATGGGAGCTACTAATAAGCGACATAAAACCACATGATATAAATGTGGAGTCCAATGTATATTCCTCATTAAGAGGACCCAATATACCTTGCCAAGGGTACAAAGGCATGACTAGCGTGATCACTGAATATACTGCCCACATAGGGGACTTACAAACCTATTGGGCACATAGTTCTGGGACTATAAGAGTGACTGACCCTAGTTCAACTCGATATTAAATCTACTCCAAAGTATAATGTATACAATAGAATATAACTGAATATAAACTAGATAACTCAACTTTCTAACATTCTAACTAAATGCAACATTAAGTACTGTTAATGAAACATTTGTTAAATGGTGCATGTATTTCTATATATACTAACCTAGCAAGTGTAATTCATGAAGTGAACGAATTTACACAACTAGGGTTCTAAATTTTATACAAGAATTAACCAACATAGTTACGAAAACGTAATATTCTGATTTAGATTAATCTAACAACTAAATCATAGCCATAACCAGAAGTTCTACAAACCCTAACTCTAAACGTAATGAAGGGAATCAAGAATCTAACTGAATTCTAGGGACCTAGTGGATGGAAGGAACCCACTAGTAAAATCCCATATACCTGGTGACGAATTACACGAAGAAATCATTCGATTTTGGAGTTGAATTAAAGGAAATCTGTGACGTTCTTGGAGAGGAGTTGGTTGACTCTTTCTTGTCTCTGTGTTCTAAGTTTTCTAATTTTTTGGTGAATGAATCGCTTAGGGTATATTCTAATTAAGTTACTAGGCTTAAACTGACCAAAACTATGTAGTTTTTGGGTTAAACGATGTAGTTTAGGGGTCCAATGCATAGGGAAACGACCAAATGACCCCTAACTTAAAAGTTGTCGGGACCAGTCGATGGACCTGGTCCATAGATTGTGGTCCCACCTATGGTCTGTCCTGGTCAGCCGTGGTTCAGCTTCAGTGGATGGGTTCTGGGGAGTCCAAACCACAGACATAGTCTAAGGACCGTGGTCCCACTTACGGTCTATAGGTCCTGGCGTGTTTCGGGACTTAGCTGATTTTTTCTAGAGTTCTGGGGAGTTTGAACCACAGACCTGGTTCACAGACCGTGGTCCCACCTACGGTCTGTCTTGGTCAGCCGTTGTTCAGCTTCAGAGGATGGGTTCTAGGGAATCTGATCATGTACCATGGTCCCACCTACGGTCCATAGGTAGCCTCCATCGGTGGCACTTGTATTTCTAGAAATTTGCATTTCTATCCTTTTAGAATATGTGGTGTTGCATTATCTCCCTCTTGGGAACATTCGTTCTGGAATGAAGACTAAACTAGCTGAAAACGGAGGAAAATAGTTGCAATCCTTAGCACTAGGTATTAGAAACCCAAATCTGACTGAACTAAGTCCCAAGAACATGCAAATACGCTGAAAATGCAAGAGTAACTGAAGGAACAAAACTACTAAAACTGAATTTACGCCTGAGTAACTGAATTACTAGGAGGAATTATTACCTCAAGATGGAATGGAATCAGAAGGAAAAAGATGAGGATACTTTGCCTTCATGGCTGCTTCTTCTTCCCAAGTATCTCCCTCAATGGACTGACTCCTCAACAAAACCTTAACTGAAGCGACTTCTTTGTTTCTCAACCTTCAAACCTCCGATCAAGAATCTCAACTGGCACCTCTTCATATGTGAGACGATCCTTCAAAGCCACACTCTCTAATGGTACTATGGATGTTGGATCACCCACACACTTCTTCAACAAGGAAATATGAAAGACTGGATG
This sequence comes from Solanum stenotomum, assembly GCF_019186545.1. NCBI lineage: Eukaryota > Viridiplantae > Streptophyta > Magnoliopsida > Solanales > Solanaceae > Solanum > Solanum stenotomum. The sequence goes on along the minus strand of NC_064285.1, from coordinate 45,502,917 downwards.
GACTACTGCTAGTTCTGCAGGCAACTCTATCTCATAAGCCACTTTACTAACCCCTTCCAAGATCTTGTGAGGACCTACATATCTGGGACTGAGCTTCCCTTTCTAGAAAAATCTCATCGCCCCTTCATAGGTGACACTTTCAAGAAAACCCAATCATCAATATCAAACTCTAAGTCCCTTCTCCTTACCTCTACATAGGACTTCTAGCGACTCTGGGCTGTCTTAAGTCTATCTTTGATAGGCTGAACTTTTTCCATAGCATCATGAATCGAATCTGACCCTATAAAGGTTGTTTCACCTACTTCAAACCAACCTATTAGAGATCTGCACCTACACCCATATAATGCTTAATAAGGGCCATTTGAATACTGGAATGGTAGTTATTATTGTAGACGAACTCTATAAGAGGTAGTTGATCATCCCAACTACCCTTGAGGTCGATCACACAAACTCTCCACATGTCCTCTAAGGTCTGAATGGTACGCTCTACCTGTTATCCATCTGCAAATGAAATGTTTTACTAGGGTTAACCTGGGTACCAAGACCTTTCTGAAATGACTTCCATAAATGAGAGGTAAACTGAGTACCTCTATCTGACAGGATAGACAAATGAACCCCATGCAACTGGAATATCTCATTAATTTAAAGTTTGGCGTAGTCTTCTACCGAATCTATAGTCTTAACAGCCATCAGTGGTGCTCACATCATCTTTCACATCAGTCATAGCCTCCGTTGTGGGAATAGAAATCGAGCTTGTTGCGGAGACATAAGCAAACCCTGCAACAGATGAAGACTCAGAATCGGAAGCAGAGCAAGTCGGTGATCTTATTAGTGTATCCTCCTCATCAGACTTGGAGGTAGTGACTACATCGGGAACCACCTAGTTGGATTGATTCCGGGTAGTCCGGGGTGCTGTGGGGGATGCCATCCTAGTAAGGGGGACATTGCGGGATCCGTCTCCACATCAGTGTCTTCATTAATTAGTATGCGGGTTAGTATTGTTGATTTGGACCTGCACTTTTGTTCGATGACTAGAGCTTTCTTTGGAGCAATGGTACCTGTTGATAGTGAATTAGTACCAATATAGGTTAAAAATACACTCAACAAAATTTTAGGACAAAGAACGAATCAAATGTAAAACTAAAAAATAAATTAGATAGTGGCTTCAGTGTCCACCTATGGTGGGTACGTAAGGTCCGTACGTTTACCTACGGTCCGTGCATCCCCTTTGTAGGTCATAAGTTCCAAAAAGTTGGGCTTTGATGGGACCACGAATGTGTAGAACGGTACATAGATTGACGTACAGACTATAGTGCACCTCCATGGTTCCACACTTGGTGGAATTTCTATGTGCCACAGACTACAGATCTGATCTACGGTTCGTAGACGGGGTCTCATGGATCAAGTATGTGCTAGGTATCTGACATAACTTATGTGTAAACCAATTATCAACAATTTAATTCATTCATCCTAAGTCTAATCATGCATTTCAACACAATTTATGATAGTTTGTCATCCCTAGGGCTCCAATTACTCATTTTTCAACATGTATTGCATACAAAACTAGGAGCCCTAGGTCAAAACATTCATTTAGACGAAATTTTCACCGAGTTATTTAATTACTAAGATTACACAATCACTATCTATCGTCCTGTTGGTGTTTCTAACGTACAATTCATGAGGAACACCTACAATACCACACCCAAGGTCAAGATCCACTTCCTGACTTTCAATAACAACAGTGAACCAATATTCAAAGTGAAGGGGAAGTCGATTACCTTACAAGAAAAGAAAGTGGGTGATGGTGTGATAACTTTAGACTTCCAACAACTTCTTACTAGCCTTTTCGCCAACTCAGACACCGGAACCTCTGGAAAATCAGAAATGAAGAAATTTGGGAGAGAAGAAAGGGAATCGGGAATATGGGAAAATGGAAAGGGTGTCATTTATGCGATACGGTAGTAATATTGAGGGGTTTTAGGAGATGAGGGGTTTAAAAATGGTTGGGGGGAATTTTGGTAATGGGGGGATGTTTTAAAAATGAGGGGTTTTATTAATAGGGATTTGGGCTGGGTCAGGTAGAAACTATGGTTTGGACCCACGAGACCCCGTCTGCAGTCTGTGGGTCGACCTACGGACCGTAGATGGGGTCCGTAGGTTACTTTCTCAGTTATAAAAGTTAGGGATCCTACCTGGGGTCTACGGATACCATTCACAGTCCGTAGTTTAACCTACGGACCGTCGATGGTCTTCATAGACCTCTGCACCAAATATTTTCTGCTGATTTTGCTTTACGCCGCTGCACATGTAGCAACCACTAGGCCTTTCTTTTTACATTTATTGGACACTTTTTAGACACGGACCCTATGCTATATCTAGCCATAACTAATATAAAAATAAATCACCTACCTAACGGAATATAGAAAAGCAAATAAACAAATGAAACTACAAAACCGAAAAGAAAAATCTATAGTTGGATAGATTGTACATCTTGGGTTGCCTCCCAAGAAGCGCTTGATTTAACGTCGCGGCATGACGCAGGCCTCTTGATTACTCAGACTTCATCAAGATAGTAGGCCTCAACAACTTCTTGCACACTTTTCGCGTTCCCCGGATAGACCTTGATCCTTTGCCTATTTACCTTGAACCTTGAACCTTGTTCTCTCACCGTTCTCAAGCTCGACCGCTCCATGTGGGAGCACTTGCGTGACTAAGAATGCCCCGGTCCACTCTGACTTGAGCTTGCCCGGAAACAAGTGAAACCTAGAGTTGAGTAGAAGCACAAGATCACCCACAACAAATTCTCGCTTTTCAATCCTTTTATCATGATACTTCTTCATCATCTCCTTTTATAAGGCTTAACTTTCATAAGCTCTTCGGTGAAATTCATCAAGCACATTCAAGTCACTTATTCTATGATTCAATGTGGTGCCCATATCCAAATATAACTTCTTTAGCGTCCACATAGCCTTATGCTCTAGCTCCACCGACAAATGGCAAGAGTTCCCATATACAAGTTGGTTGGGGGACATACCTATAGGAGTCTTGAATGCGGTGCGATAGGCCCATAGAGCATCATCAAGCGTCCTTGACAAATCATTTCTATTAGCATTCACAGTTTTCACCAAAATTTGTTTGATCTCTCTGTTGTACACTTCAACTGGCCCACTAGACTGTGGATGGTAAGGAGTGGCTACATCGTGGCAGACGCCATATTTCTCAAGTAACGCCTTGAATAACTTATTACAAAAGTGTGAACCTCCATTGCTGATAATCACCTTAGGTGTACCAAATCTGGAGAAGATATTTTTTTTCAAGAATGCGATGACAAATTTACATTCATTGTTGGGAAGTGCAATTGTTTCCACCAACTTCGACACGTAATCAACCGCAACAACAATATTCTTCATCCCATGTGAACTCATAAATGGACACATAAAATCAATGCCCCATACATCAACCAACTCTATCACCAATATAGGATTCATGGGAAGCTCTTGTCTCTTTGAAATTCCTCCTTCTCTTTGGCAACGGTCACAAGACTTAGCAAAATCATGCCCGCCAACAGGCGATGAATGGCACGCCTCTTGTATAGTCAACATATCGACCTCGGGCAGAGAACGACAAATAGTCCCATCAGCACAACTACAATACTCGTAATCCTCATCCCTCAATAACTTCTTCACATCATGCATAAGATTTTTCATTTGGTGAAAAGACAACTCCGATGGCAACATATCACTTGGCAAATAGTTAGAAAAGTCTATGAACCAAGGATCAGATCATAAGAAGCATCCAAAACTTGTTCATCTGGAAAAGCATATTTAATTTCAACCCTATCACCAAGCTTGAGCATAGCTTCTTCCTCCAATCTGGACAAGTTATCGGTAACCTGATTTTTTGTCCCCTTCGATCTTTCACCACAAAGTCAAACCCTTGCAACAATAAGACCCATCTAATCAACCTCGGTTTTGCATCCTTATTAGCCACCAAATACCTCAATGCAGAATGGTCAGTATGCACAATGACCTTAGTACCAAGTAAGTAGGATAAAAATTCTCGAATGTGAAAACCACTACAAGAAGCTCTTGTTCAGTCACTCTATAGTTCTTTTGAGCCACATTTATAGCTTTGCTAGCATAGTAAATAGGATGAAGAATCTTCTCTTACCTCTATCCCAATACCACACCAAGCGCCACTCCACTCGCATCACACATAACTTCAAACGGTTTCCCCCAATCCGGTGAAATAATGATAGGTGCGAACACTAGTCTTTCTTTCAACTCTCCAAATTCTCTCAGACAAGCATCATCAAACTCAAACCTACAGTCCTTTTCGAGCAATTTGCACAAATGGTGTGCAATTTTGGAGAAATCCTTGATGAACCTTCTATAGAATCCTGCATGCCCAAGAAAAGTTCTAACACATTTTACAAAGATAGGTGGTGGAAGCTTTTCTATTACCTCTACTTTCGCTGTATCAACCTCAATACCCTTCTTAGAGATCTGATGACCCAAAACTATCCCTTCTTTCACCATGAAGTGGCACTTTTCCCAATTGAGTACAAGATTGCACTCTTCACACCGTTTAAGCACCTCAGCCAAATGATCCAGACAACGATCAAAACAGTCAACTACCACAGAGAAATCATCCATAAATACCTCAATAGTGTCCTCCACCATATAAGAAAATATCAACTTCATACGACGCTGGAATGTTGCTGGAGCATTACACAACCCAAATGGCATCCGTTTGAATGTGAAAGTCCCATAAGGTCAAGTGAAACTGGTCTTCTCTTGGTCTTCTGGAGGTACAAAAATCTGATTGTAGTCCAAATAGCAATCAAGGAAACAATACCAACCCTTACCGGCAAGTCGGTCCAACATCTGATCCGTGAACGGCACGGGAAAATGATCTTTCTCTGTCCAAGCATTTAATTTCCAGTAGTCCATGTAGACTCTAGATCCAGTCACGGGCCGAATCGGAAGAAGCTTGTTCTTTTCCTTCGAAACCACAGTCATCCCACCTTTCTTGGGCACACACTTAACAAGATAAACCCAGCTACTATCTGTAATGGGATAAATAACTTCGGCATCCAACCACTTGATGATTTCCTTTTTCACTACCTCCTGCATAGGTGGATTTAGTCTTCTCTAGTGCTCAATACTAGGATTTTTATCCGGCATGAGTTGGATTTTTTGAGAACAAATGCCAGGAGAGATCCCAATAATGTCCTCAATAATCCACCAAATAGCCCTTTTGAACCTCTTCAACACAGAAACCAATGCCTTAATTTGTGTCACATTCAAATATGTTGCGATGATGCCGGTAAAGTACCATCTCTCCCTAAGAATACCTACCTCAAATGTGATAGTAGAGCCTTAAAGCTCCAATTTCGGAGCCTCCTCAATAGACGGTTTTACCGATGGAGAGTCACGATTCTTCATGTCTAACTCCTCTTTCTTTGGTTTTAAATGGAATTCAAATCTATCAAGTGCAGCGACCAATTAATCATAGTCTTCAATACCATCACTTTCAAAGTTCATCATTACCGTTGCTAGTATATCAACACCCAATCTCTCTTCAACAGGCACCTCAGAACCACTCTCTACAATATGATTCACCACTGATACCGACTTGAGCTCACTACTCTTCTTCATGGATCTACAACTATCAAAAGTTACCTCTTCATTATTCAATCAGAATATCATTTGCCCATTCTCCATATCAACCAAGATGCGCCCAGTAGCAAGGAATGCTCTCCCAAGAATGATGGGAATGTCAAAATCAACCTCACAATCAAGTATCACAAAATCCACAGGAAAGATAAAAGACTCCACTTTCACTAGTACATCATCGAGCACACCAATGGGCCTCTTCACAGTTCTATCAGCCATGAGCAATCGCATCGCATTTAGTTTTGGATCTCCTAAACCCACCTTCTTGTAAATAGACAATGGCATCAGATTAATGAAAGCACCCAGATAACATAGTGCCGTAGAAAAATGCAACAACCCGATGGTACACGGAATAGTGAAAGCCCAAGGATCCTTATTCTTCTACACAAGGGACCTTGTAGCAATAGCACTACACTGTTGCAACCTATCATCATATTCAAAACTCACAACCCTTTTCTTCGTCACCAAATCTTTCATAAACTTGACATACTCATATATTTTCTCCAAAGCTTCTATCAGCGGAACATTGATGGAAAGTTGTTTCAACACACTAATAAACCTGCGATATTTGCCTTCTTCAGTCTTCTTCACTAACCTTTGTGGGAAGGGAGGTGGAGGTTTAGGCATAGGAATAACTTTCTGGGTTATCTACACTTCCTTCTCTAACATATTCTCGGACTCTCCAGTAACCTTGATCTCATCATTATCTTTAGTAACCTCAGCTTCAACCTCAGACGGCATGGGTGGATGAATGGTCTGCTTACCCCCTCGAGTAGTGACTGCCATACAATGTCCTTCATTCTTCGAATTTTGGATGGTGTTGCTAGGAAATGCGCTAGGCTGTCGTGGATTAACTGTAGTGGTCAAATTATTCATCTGCTTCTCAAGCTCCTTGATCGACACTGCATGTTAATCAACTTTTTGACCGATTCCAGGAAAGTCGTTACACATCTCTTTCACATTCTAATTAGTCAAATCAAACCTCTTCATCATCTTTTGCATCATATCCTTAATACGTGACATACTACCCCTAGTTTCCCTATTTCCAGATTCATGATTTTGAGGAGGAACATATGGCCCATCCCTAACATTTTTGTTGCCATAGTAGTTCCGTTTGTAGTTGTTATTGCCATTGTAGTTTCCATCTTCGACATAATGACCCTCTCGATTGTAATTGCCATAGTTCCGACCTTGGTTTCCTTGAACTTGGAGCCAATTATGTGAATTGGAACCTTGGGCGTTGTCTCAAAAATCCCCGTCTGATCATACACTGCATAAGTATCCTCTTTATAGTAGCACTCCTCAATCGGTGGTGGATTTTTAGTCCAATAATTCACAGCATTTATCATTTCGATACCTCCGGTCATATGCTTCAACACCAACCCATGTTTTTTCCTCATCTGAGCCATCTCCTCAGGAATTTCATCGGCAAATTGACTAGGTGTAGATTGACCTGCAAAAGTGCTTCTTTCAATGTCTAACTTTCGAGTGCTCCATGCTTTATTGTTCCGGGAAATCTACTCCAGTTTCTCAGCAATCTCCTCAAAAGTGCACTCACCATATGATCTTCCTGCGAAAGAATCAAACACAGCCTTACCATTGCCTTCCTGGCCTCTATAGAAATACTCTTTCAGTGACTCATAATCACTACGGTGGTTTGGAACACTTCTTATAAAAGCAGTGAACATGTCCTACGAACTATTCACATACTATTAAGGCAGGGCTACGAAGATGTTGAGTTTATCTTTATGGTTCAACTTCTTTCACACTGGGAAATATTTTTCCGTGAACACTTTATACAATTGATCCCATGTGTGAATTGAGTTATAAGGAAGATTAGTAAACCATACAGCAACATGTCCGGTCAATGATAGAGGGAAGACTCTCAACCCAATGACATCCATGTCTAAATCCGGTAGACCCAGTAACTCTTGAAAATACTCCTAAACTTGGCCATGTGCCCATGTGGATCGTCTGATGACATACCAAAGAACAAACCCCTCATTGTAAGCGTCTGCATCAGACTACTCATCACCACGAATATATGTCCCGCAGGTAGAGGAGGTAGAACAATAGGTCCTTCAGATTCAGTGGCATTGAAGTCGACCCTATAGTTATCATGTAGCCTCGGTTCTGGTGGATTTTACACCCTTAATGCATCTCCCAATAGATTTCCACCTTGATTTTCAGCATTCTCATTATTAACCCTAGGAGGCTACAACTCGCTACATCACCTAGGACCCCTTGATTATTCATCCTTCGCAAAGTTCTGTTCAATTCGAGATCGTAAGGAGTCAGTGGTTCACCCTGACTTCGTGTACTTGGCATACACTAGAGTAGGAACCTGAGAGAAACTAAAACAAAAAAAAAGTAAAATTAGTAAATAATTGACTAAAGTTCAATAATGTAGTTAAACTTAATCTAAAAGCCTTATTCCTCGGCAACAACACCAAAATTTGATACGCTCAAATTACACCTCCCTAAAGAAGTATTAGTGATCGTTATCAAGTAAAGAACCCAACTTNCTGAGAGAAACTAAAACAAAAAAAAAGTAAAATTAGTAAATAATTGACTAAAGTTCAATAATGTAATTAAACTTAATCTAAAAGCCTTATTCCTCGGCAACAACACCAAAATTTGATACGCTCAAATTACACCTCCCTAAAGAAGTATTAGTGATCGTTATCAAGTAAAGAACCCAACTTGGAGGTTGGGATCGATCCCACGAGGAATATGGTTTATACTTAAACATAACCTACGATTATATTCATTTAGTCAACGTATTTTCAAGACAAGTAGGGAAAGGGGGGTGGGGGTTGTGAAACAAATAATTGATTGTTGTTTAGAGAACAACTGAGCAAAATTCATACTTTGTTGTTATCAATGAGTGAGAGAAACTAGGGTGTATGTGTTCCCCATAAGTTCATAACGCGATAATCCTAGTAATAGTAATCATTTCTTAGTGTATTACATGCAAAGTGATAAGTTATGTATATCTAATTCCTTGGTCCGACAACTAGAGAATTTCACCCCACACCTTGGTCCAGCTACGTGTGTATAATTCACATTAGACATCACATCAATATATGTCTTAGTTTTCACCCTCACACCAATTGACATTACACAATTAGATATTAGAACACTAAATCTATGTTGACAATTCTTTTCTTATTAACTACCTCCTTGGTCCGGCGGGTAGCAACAAAGCGAGTTTTAACGTTTGCAAACGCTAAAAAGACTTCTAAATAAAAGAATTATCAATGCATGCAACAACTCTATTCAAGAATTACTTAGTTACTATTCATACTTTGTTAATCGCTCATGGTCCCACAATCCTAATTGTGGATTTAGGTACCCATAGGAACAAGATCACAATTCATATTTTTAGATGAAGAAATCATGAACTTACGTAATAATTAGAAGAAACATAGTAACTCATCTTGAATTTCAAAGTAAAAATCTTCAAAACCGACTTAGGAAATCAAGAATTGCTAAAGTTGCATGTTAATCTCCAAAGCCAAAAACTAGAAAAAAAGTAATAAAGTCTAACCTCTAAAAATGAGGTTTACATGCCTTATATATAGAAAAACAAGTCCCAACTAAAAAGGAAACGAAATAAGGAAATAAAGTTTTTGGACGCGGTTGCGATCTACGACACTAACCTACGGACCATGGATTGACCTACAGTCCGTAGGTCCCTTCCGTGGTTTAGGACTTAGGCAACTCTCCAGCACTTAAAATATACGACTCTCGACGGACCAGCAGGACGGATTGTGGTTCAATCCATGGTCTGTAGATCCTCCTTCGTAGTTCCATACTTAGACTTTTAAAATCGAGTATTGTAATCGCATTCTTTGAAACATTTGACGGAGCTGCAGGTCGACCTGTAGGTTGACCTACGGTTCATAGTTTGCAATTGTCCTTCAACACTTAGTCAAGAATTCCCTGATTTTTCCTTCAAGCTTTGCATGTGCATCTATGTTCACCATCTACGGAACGTGACTGGACCTACGGTCTGTAGGTCACTGCTCTAGATGCCCTTTTCTGCATAATTTTTCAGTTGTGTATCGATACTTTCACGTCCGAACTTATTTCTTGCAAACATGATAAAAACACATTAATACCAATACAAAATGTCCTTAGCCACACACAACTCTTAAGTGAAATGTATTAAAAATACCGTAAACTCATGATATGTCAGAAAACCTCATCATTCTGCTAATGAACTGCATTCCTCAATTGAAGCAATATAGGATCAATGTCTTGTTTTTCCTTAACCTCCACTGCCAATGAAAATTCTGACCCATTCTTAACTGTCACACCATAATCTAATATATTCATAAGGCAAACTCCAAAGCGCGGAAGAGGGTGAATATGTTTTGCCAATTCTTTCCTTTCTTCCTCAACTGTGCTAAAATACCTATCGATAGTCAGCTAAGAGCATCATCTACTACATTGGCCTTAACAAGATAGTAAAACACATTGATATTGTAGACCTTGAGGAATTTAAGATATCTTCTCTGGCAAAGATTCACATCTTTCTAGGTGAAAACATATTGAATGCTCTTATGGTCTATGAACACATCTATCTGAACACTATACAAGTAATATCTCCAAATCCTTAGGGAAAATACTACAGTAGCAAGCTCGAGGTGATGAGTTGGATAGTTCTTATCATGCACCTTAATTTCTCTAGATAAATAAGCTATAACTTTACCTCGTTGCTTCAACACACAACCTAGGTCGACTCTGGATGCATCACAATAGATCACATAACCATTTGAACCCTCTAGTAGAGTCAAAATAGGAGTTGTAGTAAAACTAGTTTTCAGTTCTGCAAAACTCTTCTAGCACACATCTGGGCACTGAAACTTGACCTTTTTTTGAGTCAAGTTAGTCAACGGAGAAGCTATGGATGAAAAATCCTTCCACGAACCTTCTTCAGTAACCAGCCAAACCCACGAAACTTTTGATATCTGTATATTGTTTCACTGTCTCTATTTTTTGAGAATCCACTCGAATCCCTTCGCTAGACACAATATGACCAAGGAAAGCAATTGATTGTAACCTAAACTCACATTTGCTAAACATTGAGAATAACTGGCGATCTTTGAGAGTGTATAGGACAACCCTCATATGAGTCGTATGTTCTTCCTCATTTCTAGAGTAAATGAGGATATCATCAATAAAGATGATAACGAACAAGTCAAAATACAGTTTGATCACCTAGTTCATCAAATCCATTAAAGTTGTAAGAGCACTGGTTAATCCAAAAGACGTAAGTACAAATTCATAATGACCATACTGAGCTCTGAAGGTTGTTTTCGGGATGTCGCTATCTCTAACTCAGAGCTAATGATAACTGGATCTGAGGTCTGCCTTTAATAAATGACTAACACCCTAAAGTTGGTCGAAAAAGTCATCAATCTTGGGGATAGGGTACTTATTCTAGATTGTGACATTGTTTAATTACCGGTAGTCAATGCACATCCTGAGAGAACCATCACTTTTTTTCACAAGCAACACTGGAGCACACCATGGGGATATACTGAGTCTAATGAAGCCCTTATCTAGAAGGTCTTTCAACTGCTCTTTCAATTCTTTCTGCTCAACTGGATCCATTCTGTAAGGAGGAATAGAAATAGGCTGGGTATCTTGAAGGAGATCGATTCCGAAGTCGATTTATCTTTCAAGAGAAATTCCGAGAAGATATTCTGGAAACACTTTTGGGAACTCATTTACTACTAGAACTGACTCAAGAGTTGGGGTTTTAGATCTTGAATCTGTAATCTTAACTAGATGATAGAGATACCCACTGGAAATCATTTTTCTGGCCTTAAGGGAAGAAATGAATCGACCCATAGGCACTGGGCTACTACCCTTCAACTATAAGATTGGTTCATCTGGAAACTTGAAATGAACGATCTTAGTTCTACATTCAACTGAGGCATAATATGAATGTAACCAAACCATGCCTAGAATGATATCAAATCCTACCATTTCTAACACTACAAGATCTGCTAAGGCAATTTTCTATAAGACTTTGACAGGGTAATTTGTATATACCTATCTAGCTATAACTCGGTCCCCAACTGGATTACAGACTAAGAAGGGTTATGAAAGAGTTTTTGGATTGAGACCAAAGTTTACTACTATATAAGGAGTTACAAAGGAAAGAGTAGCTCATGGATCTAACAGAGCATAAACATACAAATGAAAGACTAATAACATACCAGTGACCACATCAGGAAAATCTTACTGGTCCTGTTGAGCCTGGAAAGTATACAACTTGTTCTGGCGTTGACCGCTACCTATACCAGATGAAGTACCCTGCTGAGTTGAGCGACCTACTGGAGCTATAGGCTAAGCCTTACTATTGTTACCTTCATGTCCCTGTTTAGAAGAAGGGAAATCTCTCAATCTGTAACCAGGCTGAGCACACCCTAAACATCCTTCCTTGCCTGTAAGACACTAGCCTGGATGGTTCTTACCACACCTTGGACATGCTGGGTAGGATCTGGTACCTGAAACACTCCCTTGAGATTTAGAGTTGATGGAGCACTAGCTGATGAGGTTGCTTTGCCTAAAGATTTCTGCTGAAACTGCCAGCGATTTCCACCACCCAATTTCTTCTGATAGTAATCATAGTTACATGTCCTAGCTTTTTTGTTGTCCTTAGCCATTTCCTATAAGCTTATCTCCCTCAGTGTGCTAAGCATGAGTCATAAGCCTAGATATATTCATTTCATCTAACAACATAACATTCCTACACACTATCTTAACTAATTCAAACACAACATATAGATACTTAGAAATATGTGCCCTCGAATAAGTGACCATACGCAGAGCATACCTTGAAAGTTTGGTGAACATAAGTCTGTACTCTTGGCTGACATGGAGCTTTGCCTCAAATTCATGAACTTCTGAACTTTTTTCTGTCTCAACTCTCCTAGAAAGAACCAATCCAGAAAAGTTCCAGTAAAACACTCCTAAGTTACAGGATCTGCATTCTCACCCCTGTTTTCTTTCCACTATGTGAGCCATATGTGAGCTACATCCTTTAGGTGGTAGGACACCAACTCTACCTTATCATTTCTAGTCGCTTGCATCACTCCCAAGATTTTCTTGACCTCATCAACGAAGTTTTGGGAGTCCTCACCAACTTGCGACCCTAGAAATTTAGGAGGATTTATCCTAACAAAATCATGGACCCTAGTTGCCATTGATCCACCACTAGCATTTGCAGGAACTGGAACCTGCTGATTATTCTATTTAGTCACACTCTAGGCCAAAAGATAAATCGCATTCCAAAACTCAACAATCAAAATTTCCTTATCTGGGACTGGAGGAACTGTGCTAGCATTGCATGCATTAGCATTCCTTGCGTAATCTCTATGAGGAGGCATGATCTGAAACACATAACAATGAGTTAGAAGGTAGATCATACCCACGCACGGTAAGAATAACAAAAAGGTGAAGTTTTCCTAAACACTTCATAGCCTCCCTCTTATTAGATGTGGTGCACTTCACACCCATGAAAAGGACACTACTTAGTGCGGCTTTTGAAACATCCTTAGACCCTTAAACTGAATGCTCTGATATAAAGTTTTTCACGCCCCGAGGCTACCCCTATGATGTAAACACGGGACCCAGGATCAATAGTGACCCAAAACTAACCCTGAGCTAGTACTATGTCTAAAATAAGACTCTAACTGACTAGAGATGCTAGGACAAGCCCCCAGCTAACTCTAGCAAAATTGAAACTAAAATGAAAGAATATAAAGGGCATGTCTATCGTCCTCAAATAATGAGGACTCACCATTGATACTGCGAAACTGGAGATCGGGAAAAGATCTACGCGAGATCTGAATTCTGGGGACCTGAACCTACATCACAAGAAGATGTAGCTCAGAGTATGTGTCAGTACTTGAAGGGTACTGAGCGTGCAGGATATAACATAGTTGAACAACATATGCGTAACTGAAATAAAGCATACTGAGCAGTGATATAATCTTAACATGGTGAACATACTGAAATGGTAGTGAATATGAGCTAAATTGAATGCAATGACCATGTATATAACATGCTAAAATTGAATACTGAAATATAATTGGGAACCTGGTCAATGCACAAGAATCTGACTGTGGGAGATACTAATAACCGACATAAAACAACATGAGCTAAATGTCTAGTCCGATGTATACGCCCCATCGAGAGGACCAAATATACCTTGCCAAGGGTATAAAGGCATGACTGGCATGATCACGGAATATAATGCCCACAGAGGGGACTTACAAACCTATGGGGGAATGTAATTCTGGGACTATGAGGGTGATTGACCCTAGTCCAACTCAGTATTAAGTCTACTCCCAACTAGAATGTACACAATACAATATACCTCAATATAAACTGGATAGCTTAACTTTCTAACATGCTAATTGAAATGCAACATTAAGTACTAATAATGAAACATTTGAAAAATGGTGCATGTATTTCAGTATAAACTAACCTAGCAAGTATAATTCAAGAACTAAACGAATTTACAAAACTAGGGTTCTGAATTTCATTCAAGAATTAAGCAACGTAGTTACGAAAATGTAATATTCTGATTTGGATTAATCTAAAATATAATTCATAGAATAACCTTATGTTCTAGAAATTTCAAGTCAAAATAATGAAGGGAGTCAAGAATCTGACTAAATCTAGGGAACTAATTTGTGAAGGGAACCCACTAGTGAAAATCCCACATACCTGGTGACGAATTCCACTGAGAAATCTATCGATTTACTTCACCGAACGACCATTCATAGCTTATTTTCAGCGACTATAAATTAGATTATGAACATTTTAGTTATCATCTTGAATCTTATATGTAGTATTATTTTTGTATCATAACTCTTAGAACTCTTCTCCCTACAATTTTTATAGATTTGAAGAATTTCAGAAGTTCAATTTGAGAACATCCTTTGCTAACTCTTTCTTTTCTTCCTCAACATGTGCTACACTACCCATAGACAGCCTGCTGAGCGCATCAGCCACTACATTGGCCTTACCAGGATAGTAAAGCACATTCAAGTCATAGTCTTTGAAGAATTCAAGTCATCTCATCTGGCGAAGATTCGACTCTTTCAGGGTGAATACATACTGGAGGCTCTTATGATCTATGAATGCATCAACATGAAAACCATACAAGTAGTGTCTCCAATTAATAGGGAAAATACTATGGTTGCAAGGTCGAGGTCATGAGTCGAGTAGTTCTTCTCATGAATCTTAAGTTCTCTAGAAGCATAAGGTATGACCTTACCTGTCTGCATCAACATAAAACCTAGGTCGATCTTGGAAGCATCACAATAAATCACATAACCGTCTGAACCATCTGGTAGAATTATAACCGGAGCTGTAGTCAACCTAGTCTTCAGTTCTGAGAAACTTTTCTCACACACATCTAACCACTTAAATTTAACTTTCTTTTGAGTCTACTTAGTCAATGGAGAATCTATTGATGAAAATCCTTTAACAAATCTCTTGTAATAACCTGCCAAACCCAAGAAACTTCTGATATTTGTTTGAGAGGTGGGTCTGGTCTAGTGGTGTACTGCCTCAATTTTCTGAGAATCAACTCAGATCCCTTCGTTGGATACTACATGGCCAATGAAGGAGACATATTGTAACCATAATTCACATATGCTAAACTTAGTGAATAACTGGCGATCTTTGAGCCTTCGCAGAACAACTCTCATCTAAGTCGCATAGCTCCTCCTCACTCTAAGAATAAATGAGGATATCATCAATAAAGACAATAATGAACAAGTCAAATACTATTTGAACACCCTATTCATTAAGTCCATAAAACTTGTAGGAGCATTTATTAGTCGAAAAGACATAACTACAAATTCATGATGACCATCCTTGGATCTGAAAGTTCTCTTCGGAATGTCACTATCTCTAACTCTAATTTGATGATAGCCAGATCTGAGGTTTATCTTAGAAAATTAACTAGCACCCTGAAGTTAGTCAAACAAGCCATCAATCTTGGGGATGGGATACTTATTCCTTATGGAGACTTTGTTCAACTACCGATAGTCAATGTACATTCTGAGAGAACCATCTTTCTTATTCATGAACAACACTGCAGCACCCCATGGAGAGATACTAGGTCTAATGAAGCCCATATCTAGAATGTCTTTAGACTACCCTTTCAATTCCTTATGCTCGGCTGGAGCCAATCTGTAAGGAGTAATCAATATGGGTTCGGTATTTCGAAGGAGATCTATTCCACAGTCGATTTCCCTTTCAGGAGGAACTCCAGGAAGCTGGAAACACTTCTAGAAATTCATTTACTACTGGGATTAACTCGAGAGTTGGGGTTTCATAGTTTTAGTGTATTCAGTAAAGTTTTGAGATTTAGTAAACTGTTTTAAAACTTTTTTTTCAATTTGATGTTTATTGTTATACCCCATTTTAATTGGGTCAAAATAGTGTACAACATTTGGTAATTCCTAAATTAATTATCTAACTTAAGAAGTCGGCATCTAATTATTAAGGTGAAATAGAACACCTAAAATTGATTAAAAGTCTTTGTCTAAAGTTAATTCCATTTTAAGGTCTACTAAACATAAGATTCTAGGTAAGGGTTCAATTATTCTAAAGGGAAGGGGTGATGCATCCTTTAAAATCCATTTAATTTTTTTTTAACCGGTCGAACCTAAACTAATTAATTAGGCTAAGTGAAAATTAGTGATAAAGCATAAAGTAATTGACTACACCCTGGGCGGGACCGGCACTCGAAGACCATTGCTGACCCCCAAGCGAACCCTTGGCCTGGTATATACAAGGATGAGAGACCCAATACTAACAGACTGACTTTCTATAAAGCCTCTATAATACTGAGATGGATGTTAGGACATATCCCGCAACATCCTAATAAAACAAAACTAGGAAAAATGAAATAATAGAGTCCTCCGGAATGCAAGGAGGCTCACCACTGACTCTGGAGTGCTCAACTGGATCAACGGCGTGCTGGATGATGATCCTGGGTACTTACTTCTGCATCATAATGAGATGCAGACCAATTGGCATCAGTACATTGAATGTACGAGTATGCGAGCTGGACAGCTAAACAACAACTTAAGCTTGAAAGGGATACAAAAGAGAACTTACCTTGGCTCTGTTCAACTCATGAATAACTGAATTAAAATATAATGCAATAATACACATGCAATATATAAAGCTTCTTAAACTATTTAAAACATGACGTCAAAAATCATATTTATAATATCATGAAAATACCATGTTTTCTCTCAAAGTCTACTTGTGCAATGCATGAATGAAGTCCCATACCCCCATCCATACTAAGAAGAACCCCTCGAGGAACCATCCAATTTATAGTACGGGAGTTTCTCTAACCAACAGCCACCACTACATGCCAAAGTGGTGATACAACGTCTTGCCCACGCTGCCAGAACTGTCCTATACTTTGCCGTCATATAGAACGCTTTAACTTAGTGGATCGACTAGGTTAACTTTACGTTATCATCTAAAAAGTATGACCCGTCAAATCCCATGTTTGGCTATATGGTTCTTATGGAGTGTTGAGTTAATATGAACTCGTGTCCCCAATTCGGTGCTCAAGACTACTCCCAAAACTACTTTAGCTCATAAGTGTTTTAAACACATCTTTCTTTAGTTGAGATAATTACTCAAACTATCCGCTAAAAAGAGGTAATTTTTCTTGAAAACTCTTTCTAAAAAGAACATATCAAAACCATATTTGAATATGATCATTCATGACTCGGGAAAGTCATACTTCATAATCATTGATGCTATATCTAGAGACCATACTATTTAAACATTGATGACATACTTGATTTGTCATACTAATCATGTTTTAGAAACTCTTTCGCAAAACTTATCTTTTCTTAAAAGATATAGTACTAAAACTACTCAAAACTCTTTTGGAAATCTCAGTTTCCTGTCATCTTAAATGTGAAACATTTATAAACTTCTTTGGGAATACTTAGTTCCCTAATAATTTTTGAGAAATGAACTTGACTCTTTACTCTTGGCTTAACTTGAAACTCTATGCTCTTTACTTAACATGAAACTCTACAGTCTTTACTTAACTTGAAAGTTTATACTTTTTAATTAACTTGAAACTCTATACTCTTTACTTAACTTTAAACTTGAGCCTTAAAATGAAGTTAAAACGTTCAATAAAGACTCTTGAAAAACTTTAAAGACTTGCTTTGACTTACTTCTTAACTTCTAAGCTTGACTCTAACTTCTCTTAAGTTCTAACTTCACTTGACTTCTTACTTCACGTGATTTAGATCCTATCTTCCCTCGAATTGGATTATGGATTCAAGGGTAATGATCTCATGTTTATGGATGAGTTGGGGATGTCTGGATGTACCTTAGAGTGTTGAAAACAACTATAAAACGTAGGTACATTACCAAGGAACATGTATGAAAAATTAGGGAATGAATGGTAAGACTTGGCGTCCTTGGCGCTCTGTGAGGTGCGGGACGCTAGCCTTCAGACTTCGGAAGGCCTGGTGGGGGCTCTGCATGGTGCGCCCCCCAAGGGTGGTAGCTCAGAACCCCTGTTGGGGCGCACTGGCCGGGGTGACGCCCCAACCTTTTCCCCCGAAAATCTAACTTTTGTCCTTCCTGTTTCCAACTCTAAACCACCTTATCTTCAAAGGTTTCAGCCCTAACCACTTATAATAAAAAAACCCCTCAACATACACTAGATTCAACTCGAAATCACAACCAGAAACATGTCCCAAATTAACAAGAACTTCAACACAATCACAAGACTTCAACAAACAAAACCAAAACTTTTCTCGGAAATTAAAACGAGTTTGGCGTGTGGGGGAATGAACCAACCCAACAATATTATCTCACTTACCTTAATAGGGATCACCCCCGACAAAATCCACAACGATCTTGACAAATCCTTGCTTCTTCTTCTCTTTTCCTCTTCTTCTCCTCTTCTCTCAAGAACCCTAACTCTCACTTTTTAAAAGGGAAAACTGATTAAAAATCAGTCTAGACCCTTAATATAACCAAAAGAAATGGTTAGGGAAAAGGCCAAAATACCCTTACAAATTCGGACTAAACTGCCTTGCCAACAACCCAACTTCCAAATGGTATACCCACTCATACGAACTCGGAATCGCGCAAACTCGACGGCGTTGGAAAGATCATTCCACAAGCTTTGAAAACGTAACTAGAAATACACCTAACTCATCTTGAGCTAGGATTTATGACCGTCTAAAGTTGAACAAAAACTCATTTTTTCCATACTTAAACTAAATTTCCAGATTTTAAAATTCTTTCCAAAAATGACTATTTCCAATTATAAGGTTCTTCATAGCTATTTCAAATTACTGGATGTTACAGGTGACATCGAGTCTCAAAACAAGACTATTCGATTCCGGTAAGTACACGTGAAAAAAAAATAGAAATAGGAATTTGATAATGTAGGCTAGTCAATTTCAACAACTTAAAATAAGAAAGCATATAAGGCAAGTGACATGAAAAGAATTAAACATATATATATATGGCTTAACAGAGCATCAAATGAAATTTTATAAGTATGTTAAAATGTGAAAGAGATAAACTGTATACATAAATGGTTCGTAAGTTTTACTGTAACAAATCGTTCATTTAGCATTGATAAAATATCAATCTTGGTTACTAAAATACGAACTGAAAGAAAGGATTCACAGCTGTGAAATTAATGAGAAATCCAACCATTATTTAACTTAATAACTTCCGTGAGCCAAGTTTCATAAACTATCTGATTATTTAAAAGAAAAACGCAACAAACGAAACCAAATAAAATCTCACGAAAATACATACAGATTTAGGCGAAAATAAATTCAAACAAAACAGTGACACACAATTGAATAATTTATTATTCCAAGTAAGACTACTAAGTAAAACACTCAAATAGAAAGATACTAACGATGAACTACACTAAATGTGCATTGCAAATTCATAGCATTTTTAATCACAAGGGCATAATCTTTAGGTCAAATAAAAGATCTTGAACCCTAATTTATACTTCAACGACATAATTATGTAATAGATTTGAGTTTAGGAGAAACTGGCCATTTGTTGGGCAGTGAACCAGGACGTCGGTGTATAATCTATTCTCTCGTTATGGTCAAACTCGAGCGAAATGAGTTCCAACGACTCTGTTATGACTATAAGCCCACAAAGACAGAATGAAAAGTTTTGAAAGATTCTAAAGATTATAGTAGTACTCAAAAAATAAAATGTTGTTTTCCACAAAAGTTTAGATTTTTGTTGTGCTCTTTTCTTATCTCTTCTCCTCTCCGGCTAAGGATTTTTGAGAGTATATATAGGAGGAACTTAGAGCTTTTTAGGTTAGCTCTTAAGCGGTAAACTAAGATGAAGGTGATTGGTTTGAAATTTGAACGTTGAACATCACATGATTTTGTCAGATCCGTGTAGAAAGAGGTGGAGAAAAGACAATCAAAATTAAAAACAAAGAGAAACGTTTCATAACATTTTCGTGATTAATAACCCACTCTGCTGTAAAGATCTTTATTTCCACCAGAAATGGTATAGTCAAAGAACTGTCATGATTGTGGAAAAATTATATTCACGCTAGAAAGGGAAAGAGAGAGGGAGCTGATTCTTTGGAGCACAAAAACCCTAGCAGAGTAGTAAATAAAAGAACTTGGGTTGCTCTGCGATTGGACTATTGTATTTTGGCCGAAAAATGGACCGAGATGGGCTGCATTCTGGATAGCCAAATTGGCTGAATTAATTGAGAAGAATTGCACTTTGTTTGGGCTATTATTAGGACGAATTTTGGGGTGCGTTTGTAAACCCAACTAGGTTAAATTGTTGAAATATTGTAGGCCTTTTTCCTCTTCAAATTAATTGTTTTGAGCTTCTAACTTATTAACCAATATAATATACATTATGTTAAAAGTTTAGAAAGTAAGAAACTTGAAATAAAGTAACGACAATAAGTAATAGTAATAATGTTGATAAAAAAGTGAAAGTTTTATAATTATAAGTTATAATGCTAACTGGAAATGCAACATTTATATACTGATAATGTAACATTCGATATATGTAGCACTATTATCTGTTTATCTGACCTAGCAAGGGTAATTTCCTGAACTAAGAGAATCTACTTCACTAGGGTTCTGAGTTTCATACAAGGCATTAAACCACCATTCCATAAATCCAGATATTTTGACTACGAATACTACAATAGCTAAATCACAACAATCATCCAAGGATTGTGAAGTCCTGGGTCTAAAAAAGATATGGAGAATCAAGAATCTGATTGAATTCTAGGGACCTAATGGATGAAAAGAATCCATTAGTGAAATTCCACATACTTGGTGACAAAATCTACGGAGAAATCCTTCTATTTCAGGGCTGGAAGTTGAAGAAAACTTTCTGCGTGTTCTTGAGAGGGCTGGTCGACTTTCCCCTTATGTTTGCTATAATTTTGATGAATTTTGGTGGATAAAGGTTTTAGGTAGGTTCAGCTGTTTATTCAGGCTTCAAGTAGGTAAAACAATGTAGTTTAGGTATTATACAACGTAGTTTAAATGCCCAATGCATAGGAAAAAGACCAAAATGACCCTGAATAAATAGCTGAAGAGGGCAGACCGTGATGCCATTGACGGTTAGTCGTTGAGACCATGGCCCATCAAGTGGGTCGTGGTTCTTGGCCATGGTCTACTTGTTCTGGGAAGGGACTCTAGCTTCTACGATGCAGTTCACGGACCGTGTGATGGACCACAGACCGTGAAGTCCACCGTAGTTCTTCCAGACAATGAACCCATCCACTGCCCGTCCTCAAGACCATGACCCGTGGTGAGCTCCATGGTCTGAGCCTCGAGCTCAGGTGATTCTGCCTTGCCTCAATAAGCCTTCCCATGGCTTGTGTGGTGGTCCACGGCCTGCGAAGGGTCCCGTGGTCCACCACTTCTGGGTGGCTGTGAACAACGATAAGGGTGACGGATCGTGTCCTGATCACGGCCTATGAATCCCTTTGTGGTTCACCCTTTTCGGCTGACAAGTCCAAGTCTTATTTCTGAGGTATTACATTGATACGTTTGCTTTTGAGATGAGATCTTTGGTTTCATGAAGATCATGTTAGCGAGTTCGGCTCACGTTCGTGAAGGATCAGGTGAGCTAATCCTCGCTATCGTGAAGACCTCATCGCTTTCGTGACAATATCTTTAGTGAAGGCTAGCTTGCGAAAGCAATGGCCAATCACTAGGCGGGGTTTGCTTTTGTGACTCATGGGTTCCGAATGCAATGATCGCGTATTCAACCCTTGCTCTACTTTTGCGAGATTAGAGAGAGTTTTTGATAGAAAATTTCAAGCTTAACTCCTTTTTTCTATTTGTGAGTTTTGTAAAACCCTTGGAAGTGATTTTGAAAAGATCTCTTATGCTAAATCATTTGGGTAAGTCTTTGTAAACCTAAAACTTCAATTCCCTTTGATCATTTATGGATTTCAACATCAAAACTTTGGATTTTGATTGGCAAATGGCAAAGGTTTTCAAGAGCTTGAGTTCTGAAGTAAATTGGTGATTATGAACTAATTTTTACTCCTTTTTCGTGATGGTTCTCACCAATGATTTCCAAATGCCTTGGGTAATATTTTCAAATAATGATTTTTGGATTCAAACCTCATTTTTGAAATAAGATTTTTGAGTTGATTTGACCCATATTTTCAAAATATATGATATGAGTGTTTACTTCACTAGATTATATTGTGTGGCTTTGGACATTGTTCGGAAAGGAAATGATCAAGTCTCTGATAGACTTTTGATTGAATTAACAATTAAGGCAAGTGACTTCTAAGCTTTGTAAGGCTTGTAGAATCTTGTATTTTCCTTCATTGTGTGTGTTTAGGAGTAATGGAAATGAGGTGATGAGTTTAATTATTTCACTTGATTATAAAACAAGGATTAATGAAAAAGGCAATGTGTGTTGATAGTTTTGTTTATGTATTTCATTGTTGTGGACCCTAATTCGTTGATTGATGAAATGCTTTGATGACATTATTGTGGACTTGAATTGCTTGAGTTATTGTCTCTTTTTTTATTGTGTGGAATTACTTAATTTCATTGATTTTCGTGTACCGTGATGATTATGCCGAAGGAAAATGATTCTGACAAGTGATATGAAATAAAGCCGAAAGAAAATGGTTCCGTCTAGTGATATGAAATAAAGCCGAAGGAAAATAGTTTCGACTAGTGATATTGTGACAAAAGGTAATGGTTTCAAATAGGAGTTTTATATAAAGTCGAAGGAAAATTATTTCGGCTAGTGCTATTGTATTGATGAGAAATGGTTACAACAAGTCTTTGATTATTATGATTTGATGAACTTGATATTGAGACTAATCTACTTGATATTTGTGATTGATCTACATGATACTTGTGATTGATCTACTTGATACTTGTGATTAATCTACTTGATACTTGTGATTGACATATTTGATACTTGTTTGCTAATGAATTTTGAGGGTTAGAGTGCAATTGTTAAGCCTTGAAAACTGTGTATTGTAAAATGTAAGGTTGGAATGATTTCTGTGTAGGTTATAGTTGTTGCTTCGATTAGGATGAAAGTTGTAATCCTATTCTAGCTTAATTTTTCATTGATTAAGTGGTTACTTGTTAAGTACCGCGTTCTTTGGTACTCACTCGCTTCTATACCTGTATAGGTTCTGAGCCAAAACCTGTGTCATCTTTTTTCATCTTTCTTTGAGGCTTTCAAAGGATTTTGAGAGGTAGTTGCTTATCATTCCGACGGGCCCTTTTGTTCCTTACTTTATGTTTTGTTCTATTCGAGAAATAAAGACATTGAGACTTGTTTTTATCTTTCAAATTCTATATTATTATACAAGTGGCTTGTACACATGAGAACTTGTTTTCAGGGTGTTTTAAAGAAATTTGCTTTGTTTTCCGCTCTATTGCTATTATTGTCTTATCTTTCTGCATTTCTTTCGTTTGTTGGGTTTGACGCTGACTTGTCTTGGTGGAATTAGAAAAGTGTAATCATGTCCATTTTCTGGTTGTGACATATAGTCCTGATTGACAATGGCTTGACTCACACTTTTATTGAACCATATATTGTGAAGATATTGAAGCTGCTAGTCCAATCAATGTTGAAACCGATGAGATTAAGGGTAGCAAATGGTGAATTGATAAGCTGTCAAAAAGAGTCTTATCATTTGGTTGAAACTGCAAGAGGAAAAGTTTAATTTTCAAGCTAAGATTGATGAAAGCTGGAGGTTGTGATATAATTTTGGAAAATGATTGGATTGATACAAGGCCTCAGAACTTAAATTTCGTGATTGATGGAAGAATGATGACATCGTATCCACTGTTGATACTGAAGCATTAAAGAGGATGCTACAATGTGGAGCATGCAAAGTTATGGATGAGTTGTCAATGGTCAAGGTGGAAGCAGCTATGGAGGGAAAGGAAAACATGCATCCAGACACTACTAACCTACTAAAGAAGAATGCATTGATGTTTCAGGAGCCAAAATAACTACCATCTGAAAGGAGCTGTGATAAAGCTATCAACTTGATTGATAGCCTGCTAGATGTATTCCTATGATCAATCTTTTTTAATGAAGTTAGCATTAATGACATGTTTAGGGCAATCACTATTAACCCTAGTCAGCCTTCCTTTTGCACAACCAACCTTGTTTGTTAAGAATAAAGTCTCATTCTGGAGGTTGTGTATGGAATATCGAAGGCTATACAATTTAACCATGAAATACAAGTATCCAATTACCATGATTGATGAACTACTAGATGAGCTGTTTAATGCAAGTATCTTCTCTAAAATAGACTTGAGGGCTGTATACCATTAAACAACTACGTGACTTCACTAAGACTTTTGTCTTAGAGGTAGATGCTTGAAAGACTGGGATTAGAGTTGTGTTGATGCACGACATCAGACCTATAGCATTCACGAGTCAAGCATTGAGATAGAAACACCAAGGAACATCAACTTATGAAAAAGAATTAATTGCTCTTATCCAAGTTGTGGACTAGTGGAGGCTCTATCTCCATTCTCAACATTTCATAATTAATTTGTTTGAAGTTTTCACAGGATCAAAAGATCACTACTTCATCAAAGCATAAAGTCTTGACAAAATTAATGGGGATAAGTTTTCAAACACATTTGCAAGAAAAGAGTAGATAATTTAGTAGCACATGCATTATCATTCATAAGCAACAACCAAGATCCAACCATAAAAATCACCTTGCAATCGAGAATATTAAGACACATAAAAAAGTGCTCCTATTAGACACTAACAATTCAAAATTTTAAAATGTTTGACATGTACTTAAGACAAACACAAAGTTTGGACCAAAGTTATTTAGTTCGACCAAAACAGTATTTCAATGGCTAGCTCTTACGTTTCTTGTTTTACATCAAATTCAAATAGTACTTCCAAAGAGTTACTTATAATTTGGTGGCTTCTGCTATATAAGTTATAGACTTAACTTTTATATGCATAATGCTATAATGATTGATTGAAATAAAGAGGTACAATTTGTTGGCTTACTCTGCTTTAAAATCTAGACTACACTTTCCATTAGTGTATCTTTTTTTTCTATTAACCTCTTGACAAGTTACTACTTTATTTAGTGGCACCACTACAAGTTTCCAAGAACTACGGGTTCCACCATGCAAACACCTTCAACCACACCCAACACGGGTGGATTTCCTTACATGACAATTCTGTGTGTATTAGGAGGTGTCAACAACGGTTTAGGCCCATCGGACACACATATAAGTTATAGTGGGATTTTACTGCAACAGGGCAACCTGTTTTCCATTATAACAATTACTATTATTGTTTCTACACTTGCATTATTTTAAGCTAAATGAGAGAAGAAGTTTCACTATTTTTGTACTATAGGGTATTTGTGGGGACTTATGTTGAAAATGTATGAGCATAAAGTTGCCATATGTCTATATATGCAAGTAATTGATAAAAACAACCACTAAATCATGTTCATCATAAATTTTTTGAACCCATAACCTTAAGAATGGAGATGAAGTACTTACCATCATTCAAACCTTGAGCCTACACCCAGGACACGACCGACACTCAGAATCATTGTCAGTCCCAAGAAAACCCTTGACCTGACTAATGAGCAAAAAACTATACATATAAATGCGGAAACCTTATAAAATAAACTTTTAAAATCAATAAAAGATATCTCATGCAAAAGTCTAAAATAAATGTTAATATATATAAAAATGTTTAAAACTTCTGAATGCTAAAAAATGAACTGACTCACTAACTTTGTCCATCTATGAAGACTATTCAATATGAAGATAGGTGTCAAGACAAGACTCACGACTACTTGACTATTCAACTAACAATGACTGAAAAATCAAATAAATTGAACTAACTAAATTGGTGCCTTTGGGAAGTAAGGAGTTCTCATTGACTGCGGATAATAGAGATCATATTGAACGTCTACTATTAAGAGTACCTGAAAATGCATCATAAAACCATGTAGCACCAAATTGCATCAGTACATGAAATGTACGGTATGTAATGAAGTTGAATGAAACAAGTAACTGAACGAAAGACCGAAAATAACTCATCTGAAGTAAAACATAAATGTGAAATGAAATCATTAAAATCTTTACCAATAGGTATGCAATGATAGTGAATACTGAAATAAAATACGTTACTTTGTTGGGGAGTTTCTCTAACCAACAACCATCACTATGAGCCTCATGATGATACAACGCCTCACCCACGTTACCAGAATCATCCTATACTTTGCTGGGATATAGAACGCCACTCAAAATATGGATCCACTGAAAAGCCTTCGTGAGGCAAATGAAGCGTCGTCCAAATTCCAGTATGACCCTATCTACACTTTCTTAGATTATGGGGTTTGAGCTATCTCAACTCTTAACTAGATCGGTGCTCAGTACTACTCCTTGAATATATGCAATAATATTTATATAATATTACTCACTAGGTTAGTTAATACATGAATGGCTCTCTTTGAGGGATAACTGAGCTTTACTTTACTAAATGAAATGCTCCTGAAAACCATTTATGTTGTTCTCGAAATAGTACTTCTTTTCTCAATGCAAAATAATACATTTGGAACCATTAGTGTTCCTTTAAAACTCTTCTCAAATGATGTTTAAAAATATACTTGGACTCACTTTAAATTCTGAAATCAATGTATGTAAATACATACACAAAAGCTTTTAACAAAAATCTCAATGACTAGAGTTCATGTGATAATATAAACATGAACAACAATTCAAGAATAAAAATGCATAAAGTATCATAATCTTAGTAGTTAAGAAAATCAGAATTAAGAATACAGAACACGAACAAAACTTATAATTCATGGAACTTTGGGTAGAACCCCAGATTTATCTCTTTACTGGTTGAATTTTGATGTAGGGTGTGAGGACGAACTTAGTCCAATACTATGAATAGCCTTACATACCTGATAGAACAAAGTTCTTAAAGAAACTTGAAGAAGATTCTTGAAAACCCTATCTTCTGCGTTGCTTAAGGTGGTTTCTGAGTTTGTCGGAGTTAAGAGTGTAGGAACTAAGTCTTGAGTGTGAAATCATTTTGGGATATGCATAATGTCGTGGCTTAGACTTAGGAAAAGTGAAAAAATACAAAAGAAACCCCATTAAAAAAAGTAAAAAACCTTCCACGAGTCCATCTACGATTCGTGATTTGTTCTATGGACCGTAGACCCCATCTATGAAGTTAGACTGAAATTTTGAGATTCAAAACTTCATTTTACGGACCCAAAATACAGCCCATAGATACTTCTATGCCCGTAACTAGGTTCGTAAAGATTCGACCCAAAAAATGACTTTCAAAACTTTTTTTCCATGAGTGAACAGAACGAGTTGTACTTTGATCTATGACCCGTAGATCAGGTTCTTAGTCACTGACATTGAAAACTCTGTTGTGGTAGACTCTGTTAAAACGGTCATATATTTTTATTCTGGACTCTAAATAAGCAGGCTTGGTGGCGTTGGAAAAAAAACTCATAGAAATTTAATTAAATGGATCATAGGCCACCTAATACATCATATGTTGAGATAAATGATTATTTGAAGCTAACCTAGGTAGAATCCAATATCAAAACTCAATCAAAAAGGAAGTTGTCCACTTAGCTTTGTTCTAGGGCATTCTTGTGACCTTAACTCATCTCAGCATCTATTCCCACATTGAACAATTGACCTTAACAAATAAGAATAATTTAAGAATCATCCAATACGACCTTTTACATAAATGAAGAGCGGTTCGGGTCTTAGCTTAGAAATTTTTAGAGTGTTACACCATCCACACAACCCCGCTTCTTGTGCATATGAGTTTATTAATCAACAATTTCACACGATTAATAAAGCATATATAATGACCACTTTTAGTTATCAAGACAATCCATGAACACAAAACAATTTTTAATTATGATGGCACTCGACTATCCCAAGTCAATGAATCAAGATGTATATCAACCCAATTAATACTAAGAAGCTAAAACATACAAGTTTAACAGTTGAAATATTAATAAAGCTAAAGTCAAATAAAAATGAGGAAGCAAAACAATCTCCCAAGAACTAGTGTTACATTATCGTGAGCAAAACTAAAAGACACGGTACAAATAACTCAACTAGTAAAGATATCAACAACACAAATGCAGAAACATAAAGCTAGAAAGAATTATTTTTATTTTCTTTTGATAAAAACAAAATTTACTCAAGTAATCAAAACAACATGAATGTAGTTGCGTTATCATACATAGCAAACAAACAATTCACAAACAAGATTGCAGGTACCAACAATAAAAGTTTTTGTTAAAGAGCTAATTAATCAAAGCCACTTCAGAGAGTAGTTGTCGAGAAAACAATGTCTACACTTCGTACATTTTCCCCAACTATCATGTCTATCTCCATATCAATCACTTTGTTGCTTCCCCTTCAGCACATCCCGGTATGTCCGGTCTCATGCGGTAAAATAATCCCCACAAGAACTGCTTGTTGTTCCACTCTGCAACACCATCCACAAAGTGAAAGATAGATCTACAAGTATAAGAAAAGAATATGAAGATTTTAGACGTACTTTGGGAATCATTGCACAGGGTTTTAGATGCAAGTATAAGCGGCTCAACATCATTTATAAGCGTTCTTATCACTATATATTTGGTACACATAAAATCCAACATAGCAATATATTTCTCATACCTACAAATAATGCGAAATGCATATCAATTTCTAGTAAAAATAGTCCTCGACAAGGGCTAAGTTTTGCAAAGTACAAGTGAACCCTTGCAAAGGCATGTTTTTACTAGAAATGGATTTGCATTTCTCATTATATGAAGGTTTGAGAAATCTATTGCTCTTGTGGAGTTCATGCATACCAAATATTTACTGATGAGAATGCTTATAAATGAATTTTAACTTCTTATACTTGCATCTACAATCTTGTGCAGTGATTCTCAAAGTATTTCTATAATCTCTATATCTTTTTCTTATACTTGTAGAGTTGTCTTTCACCTTGTGGGTGTTCTTTCTGAATGGAACATCAAGTAGTTCATATGGAGATTAGTTTACCGCAAGAGACAAAAATAGATAGATGTTCTGAAAGAGGAAGCAACAAAGTAATTGATATGGAGATAGACATGATAGTTAGAGAAAATGTAGGAAAACTAGAGATTGTTTTCTTGAAAACTACTCTCTGAAATGGATTTGATTAATTCTCTGTTTAACAAAAACTTTTATTGTTGCTACCTGCAATCTAGTTTGCGAAGTGTTTGTTGGCTATGTACGATAGTGCTGCAACATTCTAGTAAAAACAGTCCTTGACAAGGGCTAAGTTTTGCAGAGTAGAAGTGCACCCTTGCAAAGGCATGTTTTTACTAGATATGGATTTGCATTCCCCATTATATGTTGGTTTGAGAAATCTACTGCTTTGGTGAAGTTCATGCGTAGCAAATATTTAGTCATGAGAATCCATATAAATTATTTTTAGCTTCTTATAATTGCATCTACAATCCTGTGCAGTGAATCTCAAAGTATGTCTATAATCTCTATATGCATTTCTTATATTTGTAGAGCTATCTTTCACCTTGTGGATGTTCATTCTGAATGGTACATCGGGCACTTCCTGTGGGGCTTATTTTACCGCATGAGTCAAAAACAGGTGGATGTTTTGAAAGAGGAAGCAACAAAGTGATTGATATAGAGATACACATGATAGTTGGAAAAAATGTAGGAAAACTAGACACTGTGTTCTTGAAAACTACTTTCTGAAATGACTTTGATAAATTATCTCTTTAACAAAAAACATTAATTGTTGCTACCTACAATCTAGTTTGTTAAGTGTTTGTTTGCTATTTACGATAGTGCAGCTACATTCTAGTAAAAACAGTCCTCGGCATGGGGCTAAGTGTTGTGAAGTTGAAATGCACCGTTCCAAAGACATGTTTTTACTAGAAAAGGATTTACATTTCCCATTATATGTAGGTTTGAGAAAGCTATTCCTTTGGTGGAGTTCATGCATACCAAATATTTAGTAATGAGAATGCTTATAAACGATTTTTAGCTTCTTATACTTGCATCTACAATCCCGTGCAATTAATCTCAAAGTATGTCTATAATCTCTATATTCTTTTCTTATACTTGTAGAGTTTTCTTTCACCTCGTGGATGTTTTTTCTAAATGGAACATCAAGCACTTTCTGTAGGGATAATTTTACCGCATGAAATAGAAATAGATGGATGATCTGAAAGACGAAGAATCAAAGTGATTGATATGGAGATAGACATGATAGTTCGACAAAATTTAGGAAAACTAGACATTGTGTTCTTGAAAACTACTTTTTGAAATGACTTTGATTAATTATCTCTTTAACAAAAACTTTTATTGTTGCTACCTGCAATCTAGTTTGTGAAGTGTTTGTTAGATATGTATGATAGTGCAACTACATTCCAATAAATACAGTCCTTGGCAAGGGCTATTTTTTCAATAGTAGAAGTTCACCCTTGCAAAGGTATATTTTTACTAGAAATGGATTTGCATTTCCCATTACATGTAGGTTTGAGAAACTACTGCTCTGGTGGAGTTCATGCGTACCAAATATTTAGTGATGAGAATGCTTATGAATGATATTTAGCCTCTTGTACTTGCATCTACAATCCTGTGCAATTATTCTCAAAGTATGTCTGTAATCTCTATATTCTTTTCTTATACTTGTAGAGCTATCTTTCACCTTGGGGATGTTCTTTTTGAATGGAATATCTAGAACTTCCTATGGGAATTTATTTTACCGTATGAGACAGAAATAGATGGAGGTTCTGAAAGGGGAAGCAACAAAGTGATTGATATGGAGATAGACATGATAGTTGGAGAAAATGTAGGAAAACTAGGGATTGTGTTCTTAAAAACTACTCTCTGAAATGGATTTGATCAATTCTCTCTTTAACAAAAACTTTTATTGTTTCTACTTGCAATCTAGTTTGTGAAGTGTTTGTTTGCTATGTACGATAGTGCAGCTACATTCTAATAAAAACAGTCCTCGGCAAGGTCTAAGTTTTGCAGAGTACAAGCGAACCCTTGCAAAGGCATATTTTTATTAGATATGGATTTGCATTCCCCATAATATGTACGTTTGAGAAATCTAATGCCTTGGTGGATTTCATGCGTACCAAATAGTTAGTGATGAGAATGCATAAAAATGATTTTTAGCTTCGTATACTTGCATATGCAATCCTGTGCAGTGATTCTCAAAGTATGTCTATATTCTCTATTTGCTTTTCTTATACCTGTTGAGGTATCTTTCACCTCGTGGATGTAATTTCTGAATGGAACATCAAGAAGTTCCTGTGGGGCCTTTTTTAATGCGTGAGTGAAAAATAGATGGATGTTTTGTAAGGAGAATCAACAAAGTGATTAATACGGAGATAGACATGGAAGTTGGAAAAAATGTATCAAAACTAGACATTGTGTTCTTGGAAACTACTTTCTGAAACGACCTTGATAAACTATCTCTTTAACAAAAACTTTTACGGTTGCTACCTACAATCTAGTTTGTAAAGTGTTTGTTGGCTATGTACGATAGTGTAGCTACATTCTACTAAAACCAG
Source organism: Solanum stenotomum (assembly GCF_019186545.1). NCBI lineage: Eukaryota > Viridiplantae > Streptophyta > Magnoliopsida > Solanales > Solanaceae > Solanum > Solanum stenotomum. Next base: position 45,471,054 of record NC_064285.1, on the reverse strand, counting down.
TCTTCGGCAAGGGCTAAGTGTTGTAAAGTAGAAGTGCACCCTTCCAAAGGCATGTTTTTAATAGAAAAGGATTTGTATTTCCTGTTATATGTAGGTTTGAGAAATCTACTACTTTGGTGGAGTTTATGTGTACCAAATATTTAGTAATGAGACTGCTTATAAATGATTTTTAGCTTCTTATACTTGCATCTAGAATCCTGTGCAATTATTCTCAAAGTATGTCTATAATGTCTATATTCTTTTCTTATACTTGTAGAGTTGTCTTCCACCTTGTGGATGTTCTTTCTGAATTGAACATCAAGCTCTTTCTGTAGGGATTATTTTACTGCATGAGACAAAAATAGATGGATGATCTGAAAGGGCAAACAACAGAGTGAGTGATATGGAGATAGACATGATAGTTGGAGAAAATTTAGGAAAACTGGACATTGTCTTCTTGAAAACTACTTATTGAAATGACTTTGATTAGTTATCTCTTTAACAAAAACATTTATTGTTGGTACCTGCGATCTAGTTTGTGAAGTGTTTGTTGGCTATGTACGATAGTGCAACTACATTCTAGTAAAAACAATCCTCGGCAAGGGCTATGTTTTGCAAAGTAGAAGTGCACCCTTGCAAACATATATTTTTACTAGAAAAGGATTTGCATTTCCTAAAATTGTAGGTTTGAGAAATCCACTACTCTAGTGGAGTTCATGCGTACCAAATATTTATTGATGAGAATGCTTATAAATGATTTTTAGCTTCTTGTACTTGCATCTACAATCCTGTGCAATGATTCTCAAAGTATGTCTGTAATCTCTATATTTTTTTCTCATACTTGTAGAGATGTCTTTCACCTTGTGGAGGTTTTTTTTGTATGGAACATCATGCACTTCTTGTGGGGATTATATTACCGCTTGAGAAAAAAAAAGAGATGGAGGTTCTGAATCGGGAAGCAACAAAGTCATTGATATAGAGATAGACATGACAGTTGGAGAAAATGTAGGAAAACTAGACTTTGTGTTCTTGAAAACTACTTTTTGAAATGGCTTTGATTAATTGTCTGTTTAAGAAAAACATTTATTGTTGCTATCTGCAATCTAGTTTGTGAGGTGTTTGTTTGCTATGTACGATAGTGCAACTACATTCTAGTAAAAATAATCCTCGGCAAGGGCAAAGTTTTGCAAAGTAGAAGTGCATCCTTGCAAAGGTATGTTTTTACTAGAAATAGATTTGCATTTCCCGTTATATATAGGTTTGAGAAATCTAATGATCTAGTGGAGTTGATGCGTATCAAATATTTAGTGATGAGAATGTTTATAAATGATTTTTAGGTTCCTATACCTGCATCTACAATCCTGTGCAATGATTCTCAAAGTATATCTATAATCTCTATATTTTTTTCTAATACCTGTAGAGCTGTCTTTCACCTTGCGGAGGTTCTTTTTGAATGGAAGATCAGGCACCTCCTTTGGGGATTATATTACCGTATGAGACACAAATAGATGGACGTTCTGAAAGGGGAAGCAACAAATTGATTGATATGGAGATAGACATGATAGGTGGAGAAAATGTAGGAAAACTATACATTGTGTTCTTGAAAAGTACTTTCTAAAATGGTATTGATTAATTATCTGTTTAACAAAAACTTTTATTTTTGCTACCTGCAATCTAGTTTGTGAAGTGTTTGTTGGATATGTACGATAGTGCAACTACATTAAAGTAAATACAGTCCTCGGCAAGGGCTATGTTTTGCATAGTAGAAGTGCACCCTTGCAAAGGTATGTTTTTACTAGAAATGGATTTGCATTTCCCATTATATGTAGGTTTGTGAAATCTACTGCCTTGGTGCAGTTCATGCGTACCAAATATTTAGTGATGAGATTGCTTATGACTGATATTTAGCTTCTTCTACTTGCATCTACAATCCTGTGCAATGATTCTCAAAGTATGTCTATAATCTCTATATTCTTTTCTTATACTTGTAGAGCTGTCTTTCACCTTGAGGATGTTCTTTTTGAATGTAATATCTAGAACTTCCTATGGGAATTTATTTTACCGTATGAGACAGAAATAGATGCAGGTTCTGATAGGGGAAAAAACAAAGTGATTGATATGGAGATAGACATGATAGTTGGAGAAAATGTAGGAGAACTAGAGATTGTGTTCTTAAAAACTACTCTCTGAAATGGCTTTGATTAATTCTCTCTTTAACAAATATTTTATTGTTGCTACTTGCAATCTAGTTTGTGAAGTGTTTGTTGGCTATGTACGATAGTGCAGCTACATTCTAATAAAAACAGTCCTTGGCAAGGTCTAAGTTTTACAGAGTAGAAGTGAACCCTTGGAAAGGCATGTTTTTATTAGATATGGATTTGCATTTCCTATTATATGTACGTTTGAGAAATCTAATGCCTTGGTGGAGTTCATGCGTACCAAATATTTAGTGATGAGAATGCGTAAAAATGATTTTTACCTTTTTATACTTGCATCTACAATCCTGTGCAGTGATTCTCAAAGTATGTCTATATTCTCTATTTTCTTTTCTTATACTTGTTGAGCTATCTTTCACCTTGTGGGGGTACTTTCTGAATGGAACATCAAGCACTTCCTGCTAGGCCTTTTTTACTGCATGAGTAAAAAATAGATGGATGTTTTGAAAGGAGAAGCAACAAAGTGATTGATATGGAGATGGTCATGGAAGTTGGAAAAAATGTATTAAAACTAGACAATGTGTTCTTGGAAACTACCTTCTGAAATAACTTTGATAAACTATCTCTTTAACAAAAACTTTTATGGTTGCTACCTACAATCTAGTTTGTGAAGAGTTTGATGGCTATGTACAATGGTGTAGCTACATTCTATTAAAAACAGTCTTCGGCAAGGGCGAAGTGTTGTAAAGTAGAAGTGCACCCTTCCAAAGGCATGTTTTTACTAAAAAAGGATTTGCATTTTCCGTTATATGTAGGTTTGAGAAATCTACTACTATGGTGGAGTTTATGTGTACCAAATATTTAGTAATGAGACTGCTTATAAATTATTTTTAGCTTCTTATACTTTCATCTAGAATCCTGTGCAATTATTCTCAAAGTATGTCAATAAGGTCTATATTCTTTTCTTATACTTGTAGAGTTGTCTTCCACCTTGTGGATGTTCTTTCTGAATTGAACATCAAGCACTTTTTGTAGGGATTATTTGACTGCATGAGACAAAAATATATGGATGATCTGAAAGGGGAAACAACAAAGTGATTGATATGGAGATAGACATGATAGTTGGAGAAAATTTAGGAAAATTGGACATTGTCTTCTTGAAAACTACTTATTGAAATGACTTTGATTAGTTATCTCTTTAACAAAAACATTTATTGTTGCTACCTGCAATCTAGTTTGTGAAGTGTTTGTTGGCTATGTACGATAGTGCAACTACATTCTAGTAAAAACAATCCTCAACAAGGCTATGTTTTGCAAAGTGGAAGTGCACCCTTGCAAAGGTACGTTTTTACTTTAAATGGATTTGCATTTCCTAAAATATGTAGGTTTGAGAAATCCACTGCTTTGGTGGAGTTCATGCGTACCCAATATTTATTGATGCGAATGCTTATAAATGATTTTTAGCTTCTTGTACTTGCATCTACAAGCCTGTGCAATAATTCTCAAAGTATGTCTATAATCTCTATATTTTTTTCTAATACTTGTAGAGATGTCATTCACCTTGTGGAGGTTCTTTTTGAATGGAACATCAAGCACCTCCTGTGGGGATTATATTATCGCATGAGACAGAAATAGATGGAGGTTCTGAAAGGGGAAGCAACAAAGTGATTGATATGGAGATAGACATGACAGTTGGAGAAAATATAGGAAAACTAGACTTTGTGTACTTGAAAACTACTTTCTGAAATGTCTTTGATTAATTATCTCTTTAACATAAACATTTATTGTTGCTATCTGCAATCTAGTTTGTGAGGTGTTTGTTGGCTATGTACGATAGTGCAACTACATTTTAGTAAAAAGAATCCTCTTCAAGGGCTAGGTTTTGGAAAATAGAAGTGCATCCTTGCAAAGGCATGTTATTACTAGAAATGGATTTGCATTTCCCATTATATGTAGGTTTGACAAATCTAGAGTTCTAGTGGAGTTCATGCGTATCAAATATTTTGTGATGAGAATGCTTATAAATGATTTGTAGGTTCGTATTCTTGCATCTACAATCCTGTGCTGTGATTCTCAAAGTATGTCTGCAATCTCTATATTTTTTTCTAATACCTGTAGAGCTGTCTTTTACCTTGCGGAGTTTCTTTTTGAATGGAACATCAGGCACTTGCTGTGGGGATTATATTACCGCATGAGACAGAATTAGATGGAGGTTCTAAAAGGGGAAGCAACAAATTGATTAATATGAAGATAGACATAATAGGTGGAGAAAATGTAGGAAAACTAGACATTGTGTTCTTGAAAAGTACTTTCTAAAATGGTATTGATTTATTATCTCTTTATCAAAAACTTTTATTTTTGCTACCTGCAATCTAGTTTGTGAAGTGTTTTTTGGCTGTGTACGATAGTGCAACTACATTCTAATAAAAACAGTCCTCGGCAAGGGATATGTGTTGCAGAGTAGAAGTGAACCCTTGCAAAGGCATGTTATTACCAGATGTGGATTTACATTCCCCATTATATGTAAGTTTGAGAAATCTACTACCTTTGTGGAGTTCATGCGTACCAAATATTTAGTGATGAGAATGCATAAAAATGATTTTTAGCTTCTTATACTTGCATCTACAATCCTGTGCAGTGATTCTCAAAGTATGTCTATAATCTCTATTTGCTTTTCTTATACTTGTTGAGCAATCTGTCACCTTGTGGATGTACTTTTTGAATGGAACATCAAGCACTTCCTGTGGGTCTTTTTTACTGCATGAGTCAAAATTAGATGGATGTTTTGAAAGGGGAAGCAACAAAGTGATTGATATGGAGATAGCCATGGAAGTTGGAAAAAATGTATGAAAACTAGACATTCTGTTCTTGGAAACAAAAATTTTATTGTTGCAACTTACAATCTAGTTTGTGAAGTGTTTGTTGGCTATGTACGATAGTGTAGCGAGATTCTAGTAAAAACAGTCCTCGGCAAGGGCTAAGTGTTCTAAAGTAGAAGTGCACCCTTCCAAACACATGTTTTTACTAGTAAAGGATTTGCATTTCTCGTTATATGTAGGTTTCAGAAATCTAATACTTTGGTGGAGTTCATGAATACCAAATAATTACTAATGAGACTTCTTAAAAATAATTTTTAGCTTCTGATACTTGCATCTAAAATCCTGTGCAATTATTCTCAAAGTATGTCTATAATGTGTATATTCTTTTCTTATACTTGTAGAGTTGTCTTCCACCTTGTGGATGTTCTTTTTGAATTGAACATCAAGCACTTTCTGTAGGGATTATTTTACTGCATGAGACAAAAATAGATAGATGATCTGAAAGGGGAAACAACAAAGTGATTGATATGGAGATTGACATGATAGTTGGAAAAAATTTAGGAAAACTAGACGTTGTCTTCTTGAAAACTACTTTTTGAAATGACTTGGAATAGTTATCTCTTTAACAAAAACATTTATTGTTGCTACCTGCAGTCTAGTTTGTGAAGTGTTTGTTGACTATGTACGATAGTGCAACAACATTCTAGTAAAAACAGTCCTCGGCAAGGGCTAAGTTTTGCAATGTAGAATTGCACCCTTGCAAAGGTATGTTTTTACCAGAAATGGATTTGCATTTCCCAATATTTGTAGGTTTGAGAAATCTACTCCTCTGGTGTAGTTCATGCGTACCAAATATTTAGTGATGAGAATGCGTAGAAATGATTTTTACCTTCTTATACTTGCATCTACAATCCTGTGCAGTAATCCTCAAAGTATGTCTATAATCTCTATTTGTTTTTCTTATACTTTTTGAGATATCTTTCACCTTGTGGATGTACTCTCTGAATGGAACATCAAGCACTTCCTGTGGGGCCTTTTTAACTGCATGAGTCAAAAATTGATGGATGGTTAGAAAGGGGAAGCAAAAAAGTAATTGATATGGACATAGACATNATACTTTTTGAGATATCTTTCACCTTGTGGATGTACTCTCTGAATGGAACATCAAGCACTTCCTGTGGGGCCTTTTTAACTGCATGAGTCAAAAATTGATGGATGGTTAGAAATGGGAAGCAAAAAAGTAATTGATTTGGACATAGACATGGAATGACTTTGATAAATTATCTATTTAACAAAAACTTTTATTGTTGCGACCTACAATCTAGTTTGTGAAGTGTTTGTTGGCTATGTACAATAGTGTAGCTACTTTCTAGTAAAAACAGTCCTCGGCAGGGGCTAAATGTTGTAAAGTAGATGTGCACCTTTTGTAAAGGCATGTTTTTACTAGAAAAGGATTTGCATTTCCCGTTATAGGTAGGTTTGAGAAATCTACTGCTTTGGTGGAGTTCATGAGTACCAAATATTTACTAATGAGACTACTCATAAATGATTTTTAGCTTCTTATACTTGCGTCTAGAATCCTCTGCAATTATTCTCCAAGTATGTCTATAATCTCTATATTCTTCCCTTATAGTTGTAGAGTTGTCTTCCAACTTGTTGATGTTCTTTCTGAATTGAACATCAAGCATTTTCTGTAGGGATTATTTTTCCGCATGAGACAAAAATAGATGGATGATCTGAAATGGGAAACAACAAAGTGACTGATATGGAAATAGACATGATAGTTGGAGAAAATTTTGGAAAACTAGACATTGTCATCTTGAAAACTACTTTTTGAAATGACTTTGATTAGTTATCTCTTTAACAAAAACATTTATTGTTGCTACCTGCAATCTAGTTTGTGAAGTGTTTGTTGGCTATGTACGATAGTGCAACTACATTCTAATAAAAACATTCCTCGGCAAGGGCTAAGTTTTGCAGAGTAGAAGTGAACCCTTGCAAAGACATGTTTTTACTAGATATGGATTTACATTCCCCATTATATGTAGGTTTGAGAAATGTACTGCCTTGGTGGAGTTCATGCGTACCAAATATTTATTGATGAGAATGCGTATAAATGCTTTTTACCTTCTTATACTTGCATCTACAATCCTGTGCAGTGATTCTCAAAGTATGTCTATAATCACTATTTGCTTTTCTTATACTTGTTGAGCTATCTTTCACCCTGTGGATGTAGTTTCTGAATGGAACATCAAGCACTTCCTGTGGGGCCTTTTTTACTGCATGAGTCAAACTTAGATGGATGTTTTGAAAGGGGAAGCAACAAAGTGATTGATATGGAGATAGACATGGGAGTTGGAAAAAATGTATGAAAACTAGACATTGTGTTCTTGGAAACTACTTCCCGAAATGACTTTGATAAATTATCTCTTTAACAAAAACTTTTATTGTTGCGACCTACAATTTAATTTGTGAAGTGTTTGTTGGCTATGTATGATAGTATAGCTACATTCTAGTAAAAACAGTCCTAGGCAAGGGCTAAATGTTGTAAAGTTGAAGTGCACCCTTCCAAAGGCATGCTTTACTAGTATAGTATTTGCATTTCCCGTTATATGTAGGTTTGAGAAATCTAACACTTTGGTGGAGTTTATGCGTACCAAATATTTTGTAATGAGACTGCTTATAAATGATTTTTAGCTTCTTATACTTGCATCTAGAATCTTGCGCAATTATTCTCAAAGTCTGTCTATCATGTCTATATTCTTTTCTTATACTTGTAGAGTTGTCTTCCACCTTGTGGATGTTCTTTCTGAGTTGAACATCAAGCACTTTCTGTAAGCATTAGTTGACTGCATGAGACAAAAATAGATGGATAATCTCAAAGGGGAAACAACAAAGTGATTGATATGGAGATAGACATGATAGTTGGAGAAAATTTAGCAAAACTAGAAATTGTCTTTTTGAAAAGTACTTTTTGAAATGACTTTGATTAGTTATCTCTTTAACAAAAACATTTATTGTTGCTACTTGCAATCTAGTTTGTGAAGTGTTTGTTGGCTCTATACGATAGTGCAACTACATTCTAGTAAAAACTGTCCTCGGCAAGGGCTAAGTTTTATAAAGTAGAAGTGCACACTTGCAAAGGCAGGTTTTTACTAGATATGGATTTGCATTCCCCATTATATGTAGGTTTGAGAAATCTACTGCCTTGGTGGACTTTATGCGTACCAAATATTTAGTGATGAGAATGCGTATAAATGACTTTCAGCTTCTTATACTTGCATCTATAATCATGTGCAGTGATTCTCAAAGTATGTCTATAATATCTATTTGCTTTTCTTATACTTGTTAAGCTTTATTTAACCTTGTGGATGTACTTTCTGAATGGAACATCACGCACTTCCTATGGGGCCTTTTTTACTGCATCAGTAAAAAATATATGGATGTTTTGGAAGGGGAAGCAACAAAATGATTGATATGGAGATAGACATGGAAGTTGGAAAAAACGTATGAAAACTAGATATTGTGTTCTTGGAAACTATTTTCTGAAATGACTTTGATAAATTATCTCTTTAACAAAAACTTTTATTGTTGCGACCTACAATCTAGTTTGGGAAGTGTTTGTTGGCTATGTACGATAGTGTTGCTACATTCTAGCAAAAACAGTCCTCGGCATGGGCTAAGTGTTGTAAAGTAGAAGTGCACCCATCCAAAGGAATGTTTTCACTAGAAAAGGATTTGCATTTCCCGTTATATGTAGGTTTGAGAAATCTACTGCTTTGGTGGAGTTCATGCGTACCAAATATTTAGTAATTAGACTGCTTATAGATGATTTTTAGCTTCTTAAACTTGCATCTAGAATATTGTGCAATTATTCTCAAAGTACTTCTATAATCTCTATATTCTTTTCTTATACTTGTAGAGTTGTCTACCACCTTATAGATGTTCTTTCTGAATTGAACATCATGCACCTTCTGTAGGGATTATTTTAATGCATGAGACAAAAATAGATGGATGATGTGAAGGGGGAAACAACAAAGTGATTGATATGGAGATAGACATGATAGTTGGAGATAATTTAGGAAAACTAGACATTGTCTTCTTGAAAACGACTTTTTGAAATGACTTTGATTAGTTATCTCTTTAACAAAAACATTTATTGTTGCTATCTGCAATCTAGTTTGTGAACTGTTTGTTGTCTATGTACGATAGTGCAACTACATTCTAGTAAAAACAGTCCTCGGCAAGGGCTAAGTTTTGCAAACTAGAAGTGCACCCTTGCAATGGTATGTTTTTACTAGAAATGTATTCGCATTTCCCAATATATGTAGTTTTAAGAAATCTGCTGCTCTGGTGGAGTTCACGCGTATCAAATATTTAGTGATGAGAATGCTTATAAATGATTTGTAGCTTCTTGTACTTGCATCCATTATCCTGTGCAATGATTCTCAAAGTATGTCTATAATCTCTATATTTTTTTTTAATACTTGTAGAGCTGTCTTTCACCTTGTGGAGGTTCTTTTTGAATGGAACATCAAGCACTTCCTGTGGGGATTATATTACCGCATGAGACAGAAATAGATGGAGGTTCTGAAAGGGGAAGCAACAAAGTGATTGATATGGAGATAGACATGACAGTTGGAGAAAATATAGGAAAACTAGACTTTGTGTACTTGAAAACTACTTTCTGAAATGTCTTTGATTAATTATCTCTTTAACATAAACATTTATTGTTGCTATCTGCAATCTAGTTTGTGAGGTGTTTGTTGGCTATGTACGATAGTGCAACTACATTTTAGTAAAAAGAATCCTCTTCAAGGGCTAGGTTTTGGAAAATAGAAGTGCATCCTTGCAAAGGCATGTTTTTACTATAAATGGATTTGCATTTCCCATTATATGTAGGTTTGAGAAATCTAGTGCTCTAGTGGAGTTCATGCGTACCAAATATTTAGAGATGAGATTGCTTATAAATGAATTTTAGGTTCTTATACTTTCATCTACAATCCTATGCAGTGATTCTCTAAGTATGTCTATAATCTCTATAATTTTTTCTAATACTTGTAGTGCTGTTCTTCACCTAATGGAGGTTAGTTTTGAATGGAACATCAAGCACTTCATGTGGGGATTATATTACCGCATGAGACAGAAATAGATGGAGGTTCTGAAAGGGGAAGCAACAAAGTGATTGATTTGGAGAGAGACATGATAGGTGGAGAAAATGCAGGAAAACTAGACATTGTGTTCTTGAAAACTACTTTCTAAAATGGCTTTGATCAATTATCTCTTTAACAAAAACTTTTATTTTTGCTACCTGCAATCTAGTTTGTGAAGTGTTTCTTTGCTATGTACGATAGTGAAGCTACATTCTAATAAAAACAGTCCTCGGTAAGGGCTCAGTTTGGCAGAGTAGGAGTGAACCCTTGCAAAGGCATGTTTTAACTAGATATGGATTTACATTCCCCATTATATGTAGGTTTGAGAAATCTACTGCCTTGGTGGAGTTCATGCGTACCAAATATTTAGTGATGAGACTGCGTATAAATGATTTTTAGCTTCTTATACTTGCATCTACAATCCTGTGCAGTGATTCTCAATGTATGTCTATAATCTCTATTTGCTTTTCTTATACTTGTGGAGCTATCTTTCACCTTGTGGATGTACTTTTTGAATGGAATATCAAGCACTTTCTGTGGGGCCCTTTTTACTGCATCAGTCAAAAATAGATGGGTGTTTTGGAAGGGGAAGCAAAAAAATGATTGATTTGGAGATAGACATGGAAGTTGGAAAAAATGTATGAAAACTAGACATTGTTTTCTTGGAAACTACTTTCTGAAATGACTTTGATAAATTATCTCTTTAGCAAAAACTTTTATTGTTGCGACCTACAATCTAGTTTGTGAAGTGTTTGTTGGCTATGTACGATAGTGTAGCTACATTCTAGAAAAAACAGTCCTCGGCATGGGCTAAGTGTTGTAAAGTAGAAGTGCACCCTTCCAAAGGCATGTTTTCTCTAGAAAAGGATTTGCATTCCCCATTATATGTAGGTTTGAGAAATCTACTGCTTTGGTGGAGGTCATGCGTACCAAATATTTAGTAATTAGACTGCATTTAAATGATTTTTAGCTTCTTAAACTTGCATCTAGAATCTTGTGCAATTATTCTCAAACTATGTCTATAATCTCTATATTCTTTTCTTATACTTGTAGAGTTGTCTACCACCATATGGATGTTCTTTCTGAAATAAACATCATGCACCTTCTGTAGGGATTATTTTAATGCATGAGAGAAAAATAGATGGATGACCTGAAAGGGGAAACAACAAAGTGATTGATATGGAGATAGACATGATAGTTGGAGAAAATTTAGGAAAACTAGACATTGTCTTCTTGAAAACTACTTTTTGAAATGTCTTTGATTAGTTATATCTTTAACAAAAACAATTATTGTTGCTACCTGTAATCTAGTTTGTGAAGTGTTTGTTGGCTATGTACGATAGTGCAACTACATTCTAGTAAAAATAGTCCTCGGCAAGGGCTAAGTTTTGCAAACTAGAAGTGCACCCTTGCAAAGGTATGTTTTTACTAGAAATGTATTCGCATTTCCCAATATATGTAGGTTTAAGAAATTTGTTGCGCTGGTGGAGTTCATGCATACTAAATATTTAGTGATGAGAATGCTTATGAATGATTTTTAGCTTCTTGTACTTGCATCTATCATCTTGTGCAATGATTCTCAAAGTATGTCTATAATCTCTATATTTTTTTTTAATACTTGTAGAGCTGTCTTTCACCTTGTGGAGGTTCTTTTTGAATGGAACATCAAGCACTTCCTGTGGGGATTATATTACCGCATGAGACAGAAATAGATGGAGGTTCTGAAAGGGGAAGCAATAAAGTGATTGATATGGAGATAGACATGACAGTTGGAGAAAATGTAGGAAAAGTAGACTTTGTGTTCTTGAAAACTACTTTATGAAATATCTTTGATTAATTATCTCTTTAATAAAAACATTTATTGTTGCTATCTACAATCTAGTTTGTGAGGTGTTTGTTGGCTATGTACGATAGTGCAACTACATTCTAGTAAAAATAATCCTCGGCAAGGGCTAAGTTTTGGAAACTAGAAGTGCATCCTTGCAAAGGCATGTTTTTACTAGAAATGGATTTGCATTTCCCATTATATGTAGCTTTGAGAAATCTAGTGCTCTAGTGGAGTTCATGCCTACCAAATATTTATTGATGAGAATGCTTATAAATGAATTTTAGCTTCTTATACTTGCATCTACAATCTTGTGCAGTGATTCTTAAAGTATGTCTATAATCTCTATATTTTTTTCTAATACTTGTAGAGCTGTCTTTCACCTTGTGGAGGTTCTTTTTGAATGGAATATCAGGCACTCTCTGTGGGGATTATATTACCGCATGAGACAGAAATAGATGGAGGTTCTGAAAGGGGAAGCAACAAAGTGATTGATATGGAGATAGACATGATAGGTAGAGAAAATGTAGGAAAACTAGAGTGTTCTTAAAAACTACTTTCTAAAATGGCTTTGATTAACTATCTCTTTAACAAAAACTTTTATTTTTGCTACCTGCAATCTAGTTTGTGAGGTGTTTGTTGGATATGTACGATAGTGCAGCTACATTCATGTCATATTTGTTTGGCTGAATTGAGTAATTTTGGTTCAAATTTTGTTTTTTTTCTCAAGAAAATAGACATAATGCTTTCTAGCTTTATGTTTTTGCATTTCCATTGTTGATCTTTGTAGTTGTTGAGTTACTCGAACCATTTCTTTTTAGTTTTGCTCATGACAATGTAACACCAGTTGTTGGGATAATTTTTTTCTTTTACACTGCTATTCTACTTTACCGTTACTAATAATTCAATTGTAAAACTTGTAAATAACTACCCGGTATAAATTGTGTTGATATACGTGATGATTCAACTGACTTGGGATAGTCGAGAGCTATCACAATTAAAAATTATTTTGTGTTCATTTAATGTCTTGATAACTAGAAGTGGTCACTATATATTCTTTCTTTATTGTTTGGTATTGTTTATTAATATTCATAGGAACAAGAAGAGGGGATGTGTGGATGGTGCTAACACCCCGAAAATTTCTAAGCTAATACCCGAACCATTCTTCATTTGTGTATAAGGTCCTGTCGAGTGATTCTTAAATTGTTCTTACGTGTTAAGGTAAATTATTTAACGTGGGAATAGACTTGGAAATGAATCAAGGTCGCAAGAATCTCCAAGAACAAAGTTGAGTTCAAAGCTTCTATAACGATTGAGTTTTGATATAAAATTCTACTTAGGTCAATTTTAAACAACTATATCTCACATCATATTATAAATTAAGTGGCATATGAACTGTAAATCTAAAGTTCAATAAGTCCTCTTTCCAATGCCACCAAGTTTGCTTCATTTAGAGTTAAAAAAAAAGTTATGATTGTTTACCAAAGACTACCACAATAGAATTTTCAAAGAGGATGACCTTTTTCTTTGAAAACTCTATTATGGCAGTTTATGGTAAAATGACATAGTTTTTTTAATGCAAACTCTAAATAAGGCAAAATTGGTAGCATTAGAAAGAAAACTCATAGAAATTTAACATGTGTCGCCTAATTCATCATATGCTGAGAGATATGGTTGTTTGAAGTTAACAAAAGTTTAATCTTATATCAAAACTCAATTGGTACGGAAGCTTTAAACTCAAATTTATGCTAGGGGACTCTTATGACATTTATTGATCTCCAAATCTATTCACAGATGTGAGTTTTGGCTTAAGTATGTGGCGTTCCTAGGCCACATTGTGTCCGGTGATGGTATTAAAGTTGATACTAGGAAAATTAATGCAGTGCAGAATTAGCCCAGACCCACATCTCCTATAGAAATTAGGCGTTTCTTGGAATTAGCTGGCTAACATAGAAGATTTGTTGAAGGGTTCTCGTCTATTGCATCTACTTTGACAAAGTTTTCTCAGAAGACAGTGAAGTTTCAATGGTTTGAAGCTTGTGAGCAAAGCTTTCAGGAATTGAAAAAGAGGTTGATTACAGCTCCAGTTTTGACTTTACCAGAAGGTACTCAAGGTTTTGTGGTGTATTGTGATGCATCTAGAGTTGGTTTGGGTTGTGTCTTGATGCAGAATGGCAAAGTTATAGCTTATGCCTCCAGACAATTGAAAATTCATGAGAAGAACTACCTAACCCATGACTTAGAGTTAGCTACTGTAGTGTTCGCTTTGAAGATATGGCGTCATTACTTGTATGGTGTGCAAGTTGACATTTTCACTGATCATAAGAGCCTTCAATATGCTCTTACTCAGAAAAAGCTGAATCTCAGACAGAGGAGGTGATTAGAATTACTTAACGACTATGACTTGAGTATTCTTTATCACCCAAGTAAGGCTAATGTCGTTGCTGATTCTTTAATCAGGTTGTCTATGGGTAGCACCGCCCATATTAAAAAAGGGAAGAGAGAGTTAGCAAAAGATGTGCACAGACTAGCACGCCTGTGAATCAGGCTTATAGACTCCTCTGAAGGGGGAATAGAAGTGACGAGCAGGGCCGAGTAATCACTAGTGTCAGAAGTGAAAGAGAAACAAGACCAAGATTCCATTTTGCTTGAGTTGAAAGCAAATGTTCAAAAGCAAAGAGTATTAGCTTTTAAACAAGGTGGGGATGGAGTATTGACGTATCAAGGTTGATTGTGTGTACCTATAATAGATGAACTCCGAGAGAGGGCTATGGATGAATCTCACAGCTCCAGATATTCCATTCATCCAGGTTCCACGAAGATGTATCGTGACTTGAGAGATGTTTATTGGTGGGATGGCATGAAGAAGGGCATTGCAGAGTTTGTTGCTAAAAGTCCAAATTGCCAACAAGTGAGGGTTGAGCACCAAAGTCCTGTTGGTTTAGCTCAGAGGATAGAGCTTCCAGAATGGAAGTGGGAGATGATCAATATGGATTTCATCACAGGGTTGCCAAGGTCTCGCAGATAGCATGATTCTATTTGGGTGATTGTCGACAGAATGACAAAGTCAGCCCATTTTCTACCGTTAAAGACTACCAACTCAATAGAAGATTATGCCAAGTTATATATTCAAGAGATGGTGAGACTTCATGGAGTCCCAGTCTCCATTATTTCAGATAGAGGTGCACAGTTTACTGCACAGTTCTGGAAATCTTTTCCGAAAGGCTTGGGTTCCAAGGTGAACTTGAGTACTGCCTTTCATCCTCAGACTAATGGGCAAGCCGAGCGTACTATTCAGACTTTAGAAGATATGTTGAGGGCTTGTGTGATTGATTTCAAAGGTAATTGGGATGATCACCTACCTCTCATTGAGTTTGCCTACAACAACAGTTATCACTCCAGCATCCAAATGGCTTCATACGAAGATCTTTATGGGAGACGATGTAGATATCCTATTGGATGGTTTGAAGTTGGTGAAGCAGGGTTGATAGGACCAGATTTAGTTCACCAAGCTATGGAGAAGGTGAAAGTGATTCAAGAGAGATTGAAAACGGTACAGAGTCGCCAGAAATCCTACGCTGATGTTAGGAGAAAGGCATTAGAGTTTGAAATAGATGAGTAGGTATATTTGAAAGTTTCACCCATGAAAGAGGTTATGAGGTTTGGCAAGAAGGGGAAAC
Source organism: Solanum stenotomum (assembly GCF_019186545.1). Taxonomy (NCBI): domain Eukaryota; kingdom Viridiplantae; phylum Streptophyta; class Magnoliopsida; order Solanales; family Solanaceae; genus Solanum; species Solanum stenotomum. Next base: position 45,455,442 of record NC_064285.1, on the reverse strand, counting down.
TTAGTCCCCGGTATATTAGACCTTACCGCATAGCCAAGAGAATTGGCAATGTTGCATATGAGTTGGAGTTGCAGCAGGAACTAGCCGCGGTTCGTCCGGTATTTCATATCTCCATGTTGAAGAATTGCATAGGTAATCCTTCATTGATCCTGCCAACTGAAAGTGTTAGGATCAAGGATAACTTATCTTATAAAAAGATTCCTGTGGAAATTTTAGACCGTCAAGTTCGTAGGTTTAGAACGAAGGATGTAGCCTCAGTTAAGGTCCTTTGGAGGAACCAAATTGTTGACGAAGCCACTTGGGAAGTCGAAGAGGACATGAAGAAGAGATACCCATATCTCTTTGAATCCGGAGGAAATTTAGACCAAGGTACTAATTTCCTTCTTAGTTCTCTTTAAATTTTAGTGAGCATGTTGTTGCTTGTTGTTGTTTGCATGAATTGCTTCTTTGGTGTTTTGAGTTTGATGTTACACTCTTAGCCTTGGTAGAGTGATCTCATTCGAGGACGAATGTTCCCAAGGGGGAGATATTGTAACATCCGACAATTTGAAAGAACTATGAAGAGGCTTAGAATTGGAAATTTTCATATTTGGAAAGAATTTAAAAATCTGGAAAATATGTCTAAGTATGGAAAATAATTAATTTTTGGCAAACTTTGAACAGTTATAACTCCTAGCTCAGGATTATCTTGGTGTGGTTCTAGTTATGGTTGCAAAGTTCGTGGATTGGTCTTTCCAACGCCATAAAGTTTGCTCGTTTCCAAGTTAGTATGAGCGAGTTATTCCCTTTGAAAGTTGGGCAGTTGGCAGAAAATCTATCCGGAAATTTGTAAGGGTATTTTGGTCTTTTTCCTAGCCTTGTCTTAGGATATATATTAAGGTGCAAGACTTAATTGTGATCAGTTTTTCCCTTTTTAAAAAGAGTAAGGTTTAGGGTTCTTGAGAGAAGGCAGAGAAAGGAGAAGAAGAAACAAGATTTCGTCAAAAGATCGTCGTGGATATCGTTGGGGGTGATCCCTTTTTGGTATGTGAGTTCATAGTGTTGGATTTATTTTTTCCCCCACACACCAAGCTCGTTTATTTTCGAGAAAAGATTGATTGTGTTTGATTGAAGTTGTTGGTTGAAATTGTTGAAGTTGTAGTTGCGTTGTGTTGTAGTTCTTGTTGGTTTGGTGTATGTTTCCAGTGGTGTTTCTGAGTTGAATCTAGTGTATGTTAAGGGTTTTGATGATCCTAAGTGCTTGGGGGTTGAAGCTTTGAATATTGGAAGGTTTAGAGTTGGAGAAAAGGAGGAGAAAAGTCAAGTTTACGGGGAAAAGGGCTGGGGCATCGCGCCAGCCACCGCGCGCCGCCCCTACCACAGCCCCAACCAGACCTCTCTGAAGTTTGAGGTCTGGCGCTCCGTGCCTCTCAGAGCGCCAAGAGCGCCAAGCTTTCCCATTTCTTCCCCACTTTCTCATACATGTTCCTAGGTGTTGTACCTATGTTCCCTAGTTGTTTCCAACACCCCAAGGTACGTTTCAACATCAAGAACTCGTCCATAACACGTGATCAAATACCTTGAATCTATGATTCCAATTCAAGGAGAGTAAGTTTCCAAGTCAAGGGAAGTTAAGAGTTGAGTCAAGAAGTTCAAGAAGGAAGTCAAAGCAAGTCTTTAAAGCTTTCCAAGAGTCTTTGTTGAATGTTTTAATTTCATTTTAAGGCTGAAGTTTCAAGCTAAGTCAAGTTTCAAGTTAATTCAAGTTTCAAGTTAATTTAAGAGTTTAAAGTTGAGTTCATTTCTCAAAAGTTATTAGGGAACTATGTATTCCCAAAGAAGTTTCCAAATGTTTTTACATTTGAGTAAGAAAGGAACTATGATTCTAAAAGAGCCTTTGGGCTAGTTTTCAAGAAAAAGGAACATTGTTTCCAAGTGAGCCTTCGGGCAAGATTATGAGTAATTATCTCAAATAAAGAAAGATGTGTTTAAAACACTTATGAGTTAAGTATTTTTGGGAGTAGTCTTGAGCACCGAATTGGGGACAGGAGTTCATATAAACTCAACTCTCCATAAGAACCATGTGCCAACATGGGAGTTAATGGGTCATACTTTTTAGATGAATCCGTAAAGTTAAGCTAGTGGATCCAGTTGGTAAAGTTAGCTTCCTATATTATGGCTAGGTATAGGATGGTCCTTGGGCAACGTTAGGTAAAACGTTGTATCACCACTAGGACTCATAGTGGTGATTCTCGGTTGAAAGAGTCTCCCACTAAAGTTATATTACTTTTATATAAGTAAAGTTGAGTTGTTATTGTTTTATCTTTAACAAGCTAAGTTGTTTACACTATTTTGCAAGCTTTATATATTGCATGTGTCGTATTGCTTTATATATTGAGTTCAGTTATTCATGAGTTGAACAGAGCCAAGGTAAGAGTTCCTTTGTACTCCTTCCAAGTTTAAGTTGTGGTTTAGCTTTCCAGCTTACATACTCGTACATTCAATGTACTGCTATAGTTGGCCTGCATCTTATTATGATGCAGACCAGGTACCCAGGGCCAGCATCTGGTTAGCCGTTGATCCAGTTGAGTACTTCAGAGTCAGTGGTGAGCCTCTTTGCATTCCGGAGGACACGGTTATTTTGTTCCCTCAAGTTTTGTTTTATTAGGATGTCTTGGGGTCTGTCCCAACATCCATCTCAGTATTTTAGAGGCTTCATACACTGTCAGTCAGTTGGTTTGGAGTCTGTCATATATGTATATATGTAAATATTCTATTTTGAGACTCGAGTTGCCTTTTTGGCTAGATTTTATTTCAGTCAGGTTGTTCTAAAACCTTGCATTGCATTGAGTTTTCCGTTGAGTTAAGAAAGCAAGGCCAAAGGTTCGTTTGGGGGCCAGTAATCGCCTTCGAGTACCAGCCACGTCCAGGTGTAGGCTCGGGGCGTGACATTTTTTCTCTAAGAAAAACCTAAATGAATTTCTTGAAAAATTAAAGATACAAAACAATCAGATTTTCAACTCTTAATTCATCATTCTATTCTCTCTTAAAACCCTAAGGAAAAATCAAAGTAGAAGACTCCATTCAAGATTCTTTCAATTTTTTTCAAGATTCTTCTACAAGGTAAGTATTTCTCAAAGAATTCCATTATTTCCAACTAATATTCTTCCATACAATGATGAATCATTAACGAAAATCATAATCTTGGCCATACAGATTTCAAGAAACTAATTCAAGAATCTCAAAAATGATTTTCTTGATTTTTCTTCTTCAAGCTAGGGTTTTAAGGCTTCTAATCAAATTTTTCTTTAAGATTCTTCAAGATTCTTAAAGAACCTTGTTCTTTCAGGTATGTAAGGCTATCATAGAGTTGAACTAGTTCGTCCTCACTCCCTACATCTACTTTCAAATCTGTAAAAGATTAATCTAGGATTCTATCCCTACATTTAAGTATTCTTGAGATAAGTTTATCTGAGTTCTTTAGTTAATGTTTCTTTTTGAAATTCTATTCCTAATATTTTAATTACTATATATTATGCATTAAAATTCTTGAGTTGATTCATTCATGTCTATATTTTAGCATGAACCGTATGAATTGATTATTTTTTAGAGGAGAAATATCGTTTGTTATGGGTTTTGAGTTCCTAAGTCCTTGAGTTTTTGAGTCTAGAGTTCTGAGTACTGAAGTTCCTTATTACTATTAAGAACTTTGAGTTGAGTCATTCATGTCCATAATTCCACATGAACTTTATGATTTGAGTTATAAATTTTGGAAAGCTTTTTAAAGCCAACACTTGAGTTTTTAAACCAAGTTTTGAGAAAGTAAAGATGAGTTTTGATAAAAGAGTTTCTAAACCATCATTAGTAAGAAAATCGAGTATGCCATTAATGTATTAGTAGTATGGTATCTAGATATACCATCAATATTTATGTAGTATGATTCTTGAGTCATTAATGATCATATTAAAATATGATTTTGATATGTTTTTGAGAAAGAGATTTCAAGTACAAATTGAGTAAGAGTATAAGGGGACAATAATTTCGAAATGTATCAATATTTAGATTGATAAAATAGAAACTGAGATTTCTAAATGAGTTATGAGTTCAGAAGATATTTCAAGATAAGTTACCTCTTTTGAGAGGGTAGTTTGAGCAATTATCTCAAACCAAAGAAAAAAATTTATGTTTTTAAACAGATGAGCATGAGTATATATTATTGGGGATACTATTGTAATGACCCTCTAGGTAAATTTTTTACCTTAATTCCTCCTTCTCATCATTTAGAGCGTTCCTATAGCAAGCCCAAATAATTTATGACTTGCTGGCACTGACTGTTCAGTTGTCGGGTCGTTCGTTTGGGTTTTATGCCCGTTTACTTATTTTGGAGCTTTTGAAACTTAAATAGTTTGCATTAGTCAAAACATCAAGTAAATGACCTCAGAATGAAGTTTTGACGGTTCCATCAGCTCTAGAATGGCCACATTAGGACCTATTTTGGGGAATTGATTAGGACCTATATTTGGGATTAATTTCAGAATTTCCAGCGCGGGTCCCACTTTCCCCGTTTTGACCTCAAAATTGGTCTCTCTTCATTTCTTCAATTTTAGTGTCAAAATGACCATAATAAAGTTGTAATTCTATATTTGATAGCGTGGAAGCGTTCCAAGGCCATTCGGAAAAGGAAAGCTCTAGAGAAGTGATTTTGGAGCGCGTGTGATCAGCCTACAGATAGGCTACAACTTCTCTCTCTTAGATTGAACTCGAGAATTTGAATGCATGTTGATTATTTGGTATGTTGGTTTAGTAGTTATGGAATAATGCATAGGTGTTTAGAAATCATGTTTTTGGCCTATTTCGGGAATTATTGGGTGTGTGTGAGCATGCTATCTATTATTAATTGACCCTATTTGCTATGTGTTGTACTTGCATTATTGATTACTGTAAATTTGAAGAATTTTGGGCTTTAGTTTTGGTTTGACTAGGGCTTGCCTTAGAAATGCATGCTTTGGAACCGATAGGCCTTAGTTTTACCCTGACGTCGCTCACCCAGCTTAGATCAATGTAGACTTGTGTAGTAGACTTGAGTCTGATAGTTTGGGCCTTATATATGCTATATGTTTGCTCCTGCGATAGTTAACCTTATTTCTCCGATATTACGGCTTCACAAGTTACATCGTCGACACTGGGTTCCGCTCCGCGATTTGAAGTTGGTTTTCAATTCTGTTTCAAGGACTTACATTGACTGGCTAATTGTGGACGGCGTTCCACAAACACTTATCATTATGGGTCGATTGGAACTCTTTCAGCAGCTACATTTGCACCTTTGTCGGCCACTCGGATCTAAGCTCTGGCCTCAACCTCATTAATATTTTGGAAGAGAAGCTGGTTCAAGGTCCGACGTTGATCACCCACAAACTTATATAGAGCATTCGATTAGAGTTCTGAGCTTAGTTACTTGATACTTGTGATTGGTTACATGGGTACTTCTGGATGGCATTAGATTCGAGGTCAGGCCTTTGTACTGTCAAATTCTACTAATTGGGGTTGAACTTCTAGCTCGATGTTCTTCGGTCTTAGGTTCTCAGATATAGTTCTCTTTAGTTATAGTTATTTTGTGTACTCGTCGGGCTTATGGGGTCCATTCGAGTTTTTATTCAAACTTGTGCACGAGTGTACCTTATAGGCTTATGGACGTCCAGTTAGGTGTAGTTAGCTTATAGATTACTTTAGTTAGTTCTTTCTACACTCATGTGCACTCCATTGTTTACTTAGATTTCCAATTTTCACCTCAGTTTGTGCTATTCCTTCTTTTCATATTGCTTTTACTTTTAAAGTTCAGTCGGCCTATGATGTCTACTAGGTACCTGTTGTTTTGGTACTCATACTACCCTCTGCATCTGGTTTCATGATGCAGGTTCGAGCACCAGGGGCCAGCGTTGATATCTAGCTTGGAGCAATCTAATCCAGAGATGGAGGTGAGCACACGTTATTTTGTACTATTTCAGTCTGCATCTATATATATAGACTTGTCTTTTGCCTTTCGAGACAGTCCAGTTTACGTGGTCCACTTTTGGGACGTGTACTCATTTTGTTAGTAGCTTTGTACTAATGACTTCAAGGTTGTGGGAGGGATCTTTATTTGAATATATATGTTTGGTTTTCTTCCGCCTGCTTATATTGTTATCTTAAATTTTGCCTACTCTTGTTTAGTTTCTGCTCTCAGATCCATTACTAGTTGTTTCGGGTTACGGGATGGCTTACCTACTGGTGGGTTATAGTTGGTACCATCAGACTCGAGAAATCGAGTTGTGACAAGTATTGAGCGTCGATATGGGGACGAGTTCTGACAGCTCAACGTCCTCACAAACCATGTATGTTAACATGGATAAAGGGTCATACTTTTTAGATGATTCCTTATTACGTTTTAAGCATAACTTAGTGGATCCATTTAGTTGAGGAGTTCTACACATCGGCAAGGTATAGGACAATTCTGGCAGAGTTGGCGAGATATTGTATCATCACAGAGGTTATAGTGATTGTTATCGGTTAGAGAATCTCCCAAATAATAGTTATTATTGTATTTTTACATAAAAATAAGTTATTATTATATTTTTACATACAAATGATTTATTATTGTATTTTTACATACAATTGATTCGCTATGTATTGTTTTACAGTTTTCCATATATTGCATCTTTTATTGTTACTTTATACTGGAGTATCGTTAGTTGATTATCGAGTTTAGTATCATATTATTGAGTTGAGCTCTATTTCCCTGAGTTAAGTTGAACAATTTTCACTAAGTTGAGTATCTTATTATTGATTTGAGCTTTATTTCTCTGAGTTGAGTTGAACTATGTTTCACTAAGTTGAGTACCTTGTTGTTGAGTTGAGCCCTATTTCATTGAGTTGTGTGAGTTTAGAAGAGGTAGAGTATGTTTCTTTTCCATCAGTTCAAGCTTATGTTTATGCGTTAGAATTCCACTTACATGCTCGTACATTTCATGCACTGATGTCATTTGCCCTACATCTTTTGTGATGTCGATACATATAGTCAGGATCATCAATAGAAGCTTCGCTGATACCACTTGCAGTTCCAGTTAGCTATGGTCAGCCTCCTTTCTTTCGAAGGGTTCCATTTTTTTGTTTTAGTTTGTTAGGATGTTGGGGGTCTTGTCAAGATGATCCTTCTGTAAAAGTAGAGGCTTCATAGATAGTTCAAAAGTCTAGGAGTCTATCACTAATTCCTTTGTTGTTTAAATTTTTTGAGTTCATGAGGCACTTAACTAATACTTGTTGAATTATTTTTAAACGATTTTTGGAGTTCAGTTTAAATTAAATTTTAAAGTTATTTTTGCATCATGAGTTTTCATTTTGCTTAAGTAAGTCTTCTGCTGAGTAATGAGCCAGACCAAGGGTTCGCTTGGGAACCCGCAATGGTTTTCGAGTGCCAGTATTCATTATGGTTATAGTAATACATATATGAAGACATTTTAGTTGGTTCATAGTTACATGATTTCTAAACAATATTTGAAATCTTTCATTGTGAATCAGCTCCACAACATGTCTTGATAGATGAGGATTTCCCTTCTTGATTTCTTTTATATGTTCTTTGCAACTGTAAAACACATATATACTTAATAAAATAACTTGTCAATATTATTACTTAATAATTAATTATTGTGCATGTTCAATGATTTAATACTCACTCAAAGTGAGGAGTTGTGGAGGTAGAATTAAATAAAACATATTTGTGTGCTTGAGCATGTGTCATGTCATCAAGAATAAACCCTTTCTCTTCAGGTTATCGACGACCCTCCAGATTCATGGTTTCATTAGACAAAGTATTATTTCTTTATGGTCGATTAGACTTTGTCTCCACATCATCTAAGCATCTTGAGCAAAATGTCATGCACTCTTGTATACATTGTCCTTCTGCAACCAATCCTTCTGGATGACTTCTACTCCTTACATAGTCTTTAACAATAATAAAGAGCCTAAAATTTAAAGTTCAATAAAACTCTTTGGAATTAAAATAAAATAATTAAATGATACCTTTCAATTGCCCACATTGAACGATATTGTGAAGGTCTACCCAACATTGCTTCTTCAGCTAAATGGATGACTAGATGCTCCATATTATCAAAAAATATGGATGAAATATTTTCTCCAAAAGACAAAGAGATAGTTCAATTCGATCTTGGAGCTTTTCTAATTCATCAATCTTCATAATTGTTGAACAAATTCCCCTAAAAGAATTGCTTAAGTCAATTAATAGCTTAAGAATATTAACTAGCAGCACATTCCTCAAGGATATAGGAAGGAACTGTTACAGTAAAATATGATAGTCATGACTCTTCAATCCATGCATAGTGCGTTGTTTAAGATCAACACAATTTAAGATATTTGAATCCTAATCATATAGAAATTTCACATCTCTTAAAACCTATATGAGCATATCTTTTTGTCTGTTAATCAATGTCAAACATGCAATTGAAAGATAATATTTTTCATTAGATTTTGTTGTTCTGATGCAAAGCTTTTCAGATCCCCATCTCTTGTAAATAGAAATGAGACTTTTGATATACCGTGAGTTCCTGGTATTTTTAATACATTTCACTTAAGAACTATGTGTGTCTAGAGCCATTTTGTTTTAGAATTAATGTTTATTGTGTTATATTTGCAGGAAATAGGCTTGGACGAGGTAGAGAGAGGTGATAGCTGAAATTCTGCAAAAGGAGCCACCCACGATGGTGACCTACGGACCGTAGTTACAGTCACGGTCCGTTGTGGGTAGGCATGGAATGATCATCAAGGAAATCTGACTAAGTGTGGAACCACAGAGGCCAGTGACATAGCGTAGGTCGACCCACGAGCCGTCATGCACATTCATTGATGAGATCAGATATTTGGAGTTCCAGTACCAGATGAAAAGTTCTAATTGTAGAGCCACGAAAGGGGGGCCCATGGACCATAGGTCAACCTATGGTCCGTACTGCACACCGATCATTTATATCTGTAATTTGAAAGTTCCAGCCTTTGTGGAAAAGTTCTTAGTATCAAGCTTCGAAAGGGACCTACGGACCGTAGGTCTAACCATGGTCTATAGGTTAGTCTCGTTGATCGAAGCCGCGTCCAGAAGTTTTATTTCCTTATTTCATTTCTTTTTTTTACGACAAGTTTTTCTATAAATAGGATATGTAAACTTCGTTTTAGGGGGTTTGAGACCATTGTATAATTTTAGTTCTTGATATTTTCTTGGGAATTAACATGCAAATTTTGGTAATTTGATTTCCTAATTTCGGTTATAAAATTTTTGCTTTGAAATTCATTTGGAGATTTCAGGTTTCTTCCACTCAATAGGTAAGCTCATGAATTCTTCTTCTAAAAATGTTAATTGTTTTCTTTCTAGCATGAGTAGCTAAATCCACAACTAGGGTTGTGGGAACCATGAGCAATGAACAACGTATGAATAATAACGAAGTATTTCTTGAATAGCGTTGATGCATGTATTGGCAATTATTTCGCTTAGAAGTGTTTTTAACGGTGGCCAACGTTAGATCTCGCCCTATTGCTACTTGCCAGACCAAGGAGGTAGTTAATAAAAAAGAATTATCAATAGAGATTTAGTGTATAATGTAAAATAGTCTAATATAAATTGGTGTGAGGGTGAAAACTAAGTCATATATTGACGCGATGTCTAATTTGAGGTAAAGATAAGGGTTAGTAAATTATACACACATGGCCGGACCAATGTGCGGGGTCAAATTTCCTATTTGGAGGACCAATCACCTAGGGATACCTAACTTACCACTTTGAATGTGATACACTAGGAAAGGATTATTATTACTAGGATTACCGCACAAGGATCTTCTGGGGAACACATACACCCTAGTTGCTCTCTCTCATTGATAACAACAAAGTTCAAATCTTGCTTACTTGTTACTTAACAACATTCAGTTATTTGTTTCACAAATCCCCCCTCCCCCCACCCTTTTACTTACTTGTCTCAGAAATAACATGACTAAAAAGACATAATATTGAGTTAAATTTAAGTCTAAACCATATTCTTCGTGGGATCAACCCCAACCTACAAGTTGGGTTCTTTACTTGATAACGGTCGCTTATACTTCTTTAGGGAGGTGTAATTTGAGCGTATAAAATTTTGGCGCCGCTGCCCGGGAAAAGGCTTTTGGATTAAGTTTAACTACATTATTGAACTTTTGTCAATTATTTCCTAATTTTATGTTTACTTTTGTTTTTGTTTTCTACTGGTTTCTACTCTAGTGTATGCCAAGTACACGGAGTCGAGGCGAACCAGTGACCCCATACGATCCAGAGTTGTCATGACCTAGGGGTACCCCCTAGACGTAACACGACGTACTCGACCCCGAAGGGAACTCATACAAGACCTTAGCATATTCATAAACATAAGTAATAGAAATGATGCGGAATTTAAATGTTTTTACAATCGAAGTGTTTTCTTTAATATCCAAAAATAGGACTCTAGACATTATCTCAATGAACTATCTACTACAATAGAATATCAGTAAGGGTCAAACCCTTTACAACATAGTCTCTAAAAGAAATGTAAGAGAGGAACTAAAACGAATAGGTCTTTTCCTCGAACCATGAGAAATCACCGAGCGTGGAGAATAGTCAGCCCAAGCTCTACTCAAAAGGAGAAGTATACCTCAATGACCGGAACGTACACTTATGAAAATGTAGAAGGTATGGGTTAGCACAAAAAAGTACTAAGTATGGAAGGCATTCATAAAATCCTTAGAACATGCTTCAAAGGGACATTTAGTTCAAACCATGCTTTTGTCAAGTTTAAAAGCCATCGTGCACATTTGTGAAGAAACATAAGTCACATCATATCATAAGCAACCCAAATCTTTACTTGTGCAATGCATAGGTAAGATCCCGTAATCCTACCTAATACTAAGTACCATCTTTAGGTCACCAACATCATTCATATCATACCTTCACCTCATCATTAGCCAACATTCATAGACAAGGAAATATTCATATTCATAACTTGAAGAAAGTAAAGTCATCCCTAACAACAATACATATCATACATGCATAATTCATAAGTTTTCATAGCATAAGAGAACCTTCCTACAACCACTTTTAAAGCCTACTTGTGCAATGCACAAATGGAGTCCCATAGCCCCACTCATACTAAGTAGTACCTCTTAAGAAGTCATAGTTATTGTTCATGGTCTTGTCATGTTCATATTCTTATCATATAGGGAAATATAGTATTAACCGACATAGACCATGTGAGCTACATGGAATCTGGTGTCTTACCCCCCACACCTAAAAGAGGTGTCCTACTTGCCTAAGGTATAACTAAAATATTGGCTTTTAGGTGGATCTACTAGCTAAAGACCTATGTGGGCACATAATTATTGGATAGGGAGATTGCTACTAGAAACCCGAACTACTAACGTGGAGGTTTCCATCTTATGAGATAACCATATTGGCAACCTGTACTACAAGCGTGAAGGAACCCATCTCATACTCATATCCACTCGGTGCTAAGCATAATTCCCTTTAAATCCATATTAAGTCTTTACTTAAGTTCATGTTAATGAAAGAATGCACTAGGAAACTCAAACCAAAATAGTATCATAATAGCTCATAGATTCATTAGGTGAGAATGTCCTTTCAACCTTACAATCATCAATATGTGGGTAAACCTTTTATATCATATTCATGCCGTGTTCATGACAATAGCCTTTCATTCAACACAACAACATCATCATATTCATAAACATTTTCTGCATAGTCATGTGTAAGGGTATGGGGAGAATGATCTCGAAACCACACCATAGGTACACAATATTCATAGGATCTTCACTATCTAAGTGCATCATAAGATCATACACAATTCTCATCAACATGTACAACCCACATAATTTTCACTTCAAGGCCATGAATCAAACTCAACCAAAACATCTAGAATTTCTACATTAGATAGGGTAATTTAATGATTCAATAACTCAATCAACATACACATAATCAATTGACATACTTCTATAATCAATCAACCCCCATCATGAATTCACAATTTAACAATATGGGGGATTCATGGGTTCTTGGGGGGATTTTTATCATAAATCAACAATTAATAATCAATTCAACCATAATCCACTATAGTCAACCATAATCAACCATAAATAAACAATTGAAAGCATGTTGAAAGAGAACCCATGATTTAGATTGAAATCCTAGGTTTTTAGGGAAATTGAAAGCTTGAAATTTAGTTTTGAAGGGACTCTATGGGTGGAAACTACCCATAGATGAAAATCCACCAAACCTTGCTTGAGAATCTCCAAGAAATTTGAGGAAGAAACCTTGAATTTGCCAAACCTAGTTCCAAGTCTACTCTTCTTCTTCTTCTTTGGGTTTTAGAGAGAGAAATATTGCGAGGAAGATGAAGTTTTAGTTTGATTTGAGTATAATGACTTAGTTTAGGGAATTTTGACTTAAAAACAACTTATATAGTACCCCTAAAAATAGCCAAAACGACCCCATATTAATTGAACTTGAAAGGGAATGACTTGACTAACCTTCATCTAAGTAACCACGTAAGGCACCACGAGCCACCTTGACGAGCCATGGTGATGGCCACGATACATGGTCCCACTTGCGAAGCTGGGGAAGTATCTAGGCACTTGGTGCTTTAAGCTGCCTTGCCCAAGGCATTCCCACGAGGGGCTCCACGAGCCGTGGTCCCTCTTGTGGTCCTTGAGGCAGTAGCTAAGGTACTTTCTACCACTATCTACTTTGCCCAAGGATCTTCACGAAGGGCTCCACGAGTCGTGGTCAAAACCACGAGCAGTGGTCCCTTCCGTGAAGTTGAGGCAATAGCTAGGATTTTTGGTAGCCATTTTTCCATGGTCAAGAAAGGTTCACGAGCCGTGGTTTCACTCGTGAAGGTGGGGCAGTGTGTTCCAAGTTGGGGACAGCCTTGGACTTTGGCTTTGGCTTGGCCCCTTTGCGTTGGCACTTACCCCTTGGCCTTGACCCTTATAACAATCATTTCAACTCTAGAATTTCTTCTACTCTACGGGGAGTCATTTTATTATTTTTACCCTTACGTTTAGGCTCTAGTTTAACCTACTATTTTCCAGAGTGTTACATTATCTTCCCCTTGGGAACATTCGTCCTCGAATGAAGATCTAGACACCTTATGGAGATAAAGAATCAAGACTAGCAGCCCATCATGCATGTAACATCAAAATTATGCACAATTCAAAGGAGGTAACATCAACTCCATCTCAAGATATAAACAATGCAACACAAAGAAGTAGAAGCTACCTCCACCACCCATTATGGACAAAACCCATCATTTAACATAATCATAGGAGAAACTACCTTCTCCAACTAAAAGTAAGCTCAATCACCACATTATGGAGCCAATATGCCATTTCATCAGAAGCATAACTAAGCATGTTCATCAAACCATCTTTTGAAGTAAAATATGCACTCATCATACTAAAAATGTAAATCAACATGAGAAACATATAAATCATGAAAACACAATTTATGCAAAATATAAATTCTCACAAGAACATGAATATCATAAGGAAAAATCATAAAGAACACATATAGTATACATGACTCCCAAAACACAAAACTCAAGATAACTACTTAGCTCAAGCTTGGATAGGAGTAGAAGGGGAAAAAATGAGGCTAGCAGGACTTCATATCGGCCTCGGCCTCCCATATAGCACCCTCAACTAAATGATTCCTCCATAACACCCTTACAGAAGCTACTTCCTTGTTTCTCATCCTCTTTACTTGCCAGTCTAAAATCTCCACCGAAATCTCTTCATAAGAAACATTCTCATCAACTCCCAAACCCTCTAAAGGAATGATAGATACTGGATCAATAATACACTTCTTAACCATGAAAACATGAAATACCAGGTGAACATGAGCTAATTCATTTGGCAAGTCTAATTGGTAGGCAAGTTTCCCAATACGTTTCAATATTTGATATGGGCCCACATATCGGGACTAAGCTTCCCCTTCTTACCAAACGTCATCACACCCTTCATAGGTAAGATTTTAAAGTAGACCCAATCACTAATTTCAAATTTTAGACACCTTCTTCTAACATCGCTAAAAGACTTTTGCCTACTTTGGGCCACCCTCAACCTCTACCTAATGAGTCGGACATTTTGATTAGCCTCATACACTAGTTCAGGACCAATTAGAGCAATTTCACCAACTTTAAACCAACTACCCGGAGACCTACACCTCCTACCATATAGGGCTTCAAAAGGAGCCATGGTAATACTCGAGTGGTAACTATTGTTGTAGGGAAAATCTACTAACGGTAGATGGTCATCCCAATTACCTTTGAAATCTATGAATCATTCCCTCAACATATCCTCTGAGTTTTGGATGGTGCGCTCCGCTTGACCATCCGTTTGAGGGTGAAAGGTCGTGCTAAGGTTGACCTTAGTACCATGCTCTTTTTGGAATGCCTTTCTAATATTCTAAGTAAATTGGGTACCCCGATCCGAAATAATAGATGATGGAACCCCATGGAACTTCACTATCTCCTTGATGTACAACTTGGCATAGTTCTCCGCCGAAATGAAACCTTGATGGGAATGAAGTAGGCAGACTTTGTCATTCTATCAACAATGACCCAAATAGAATCATATTGCCTTCGAGTGTGAGGCCAATTCACCAGAAAGTCAATATTCACATCTTCCCACTACCAAGTGGGAATATCTATATTTTGAGAAAAGCCTCCAGGTCCTTGATGTTCGGCCTTAACTTGTTAGCAATTCAGACATTTGGCTATAAAACCCGCTAAATCTTTCTTCATACCATTCCACTAATAGACTTCTCGTAGATCACAGAACATCCCGTTGGCTTCCGAATGAATAGAATATCATGAACTATGAGCTTCTTGTAGAATTTGCTCTCTCAAGCCATCAATATCCGGAACACATATTCTATCTTGGTACCTCAGCACCCCATCTCCCCCTTGGGAGAAAGCCTCAACATACTTGTTGAGTACCAATGTTGAGTATCGACTATTTCAACTACATTAATATGGGATCAAGGCCTTGTTTAGACTTCACATCGACCACAAAGGCTGATTCGGAAGCATTATGGACCATGACACCACCCTTGGTGGAATCCACTAGTTGGACACCTAACCGGGTAAACCTATGCACATCACGAACTAACTCCTTCTTCTCATCCTCTATATGAGCTACACGACCCATGGACAATCGACTTAGGGTGGCCGCAACTACATTAGCCTTGTCGGGATGATAAAGGACACTCATGTCATAATCCTTTAAAAGCTTTAACGATCTTCTTTGTTAGAGATTTAAGTGTTTTTGGCTAAACACATATTGAAGACTATTGTGATCGGTGAAAACGTCCATATGGACAACATATAGTTAATGTCTCCATATTTCCAAAGCAAACACTACCGCCGCTAATTTAAAATCATGGGTCAGATAATTATTGTCATGGATCTTGAGTTTCCTTGAAGCATAGGCAATCAGTTTACCATGTTGCATAAGGACAAATCCCAAACCCACTCGAGAAGCATCACAATACACCACAAATCCATCAGTACCCTCCGGGAAGGTCAATATGGGAGTGGAAGTAATTCTATCTTTGAACTCTTGGAAGCTTTTCTCACAGGCCTCCGACCACAAAAACTTAGCTTTGTTTTGAGTTAATGTCGTCAATGGAGAAGCAATGGAGGAAAAACCCTCAACAAGCCTCTTATAGTAACCAGCAAAACCCAAAAATGTTCTAATATCGGTAGGAGTTAGAGTTCTAGGCCAACCCTTGACCGCATCCGTCTTCTTAGGATACACCTCAATACCCTTGCTCGACACAATATGACCAAGGAAGACTACAAATCTTCACCAAAACTCACACTTACTAAAGTTCGCATACAATTGGTGGTCTTTAAGGACTTGTAATACAATTCTCAAATGGTTCATGTGCTTATTTTCACTCCTTGAATACATCAAAATATAATTAATAAACACTATCACAAACATATCAAGATAGTGTTTAAACACTCTATTCATTAGGTCAATGCATGTAGTCGGAGCATTGCTCAAACCAAATGACATAACCACAAATTCAAAGTGACCGTATCGGGTCCTAAAGTCTGTCTTGGAAATGTCAACCCCTCTTACCCTTAGTTGTTGGTAACCCGAACGAAGATCTATTTAGAAGAAATAATTAGCCTCTTGAAGTTGATCAAACAAATCGTCAATCCTAGGAAGAGTATATTTATTCTTTATTGTCACCTTGTATAATTGGCGGTAGTCAATACACATTTTAAGGGAACTATCCTTCTTTCTAACAAACAATACCGAACCACCCCATGGAGAAATCCTTGGTTGAATAAAACCTTTGTCTAAGAAATCCTTGAGTTGCTCCTTCAACTCTTTCAACTCGGCCGAAGCCATTCTATAAGGATGAATAAAGATAGGTTGCCTATCCGGCATGAGATCAATGCCTAAGTCTATTTCCCGATCGGGAGGAATACCGAGCAAGTCATCAGGAAAGACTTGTGGAAACTCACTCAACATGGGGATCGACTCTAAGGAAGGGGTTTCAGACTCAACATCCATAACCCTAACAATACGGTAAATACACCCCTTGGAGATCAGTTTCCTAGCTTTTAGACAAGAAAAAAATTGACTTCTAGAGATAGAATTTCCCCCCTTTCCACTCTAAAGTTGACTCATTTGGAAATTAGAACTTTACTACCCGAGTCCGGCAATCAATAGAGGCATAACATGCATGCTACCAATCCGTACCAAAAATTACATCAAAATCTAACATGTCTAACCCTACTTAATCCACCAAGGTAACTTTATGGGAGAAATAAATAGGACAACTCCTATAGAATCTTTTTGCCACAATGGAGACACTAACCGGGGTAAACATCGAAAAAGGTTCTTCTAACACATCGGGGAGTATTTCAGATGTCATAGCCACAAAAGGTGTAACGAATGCCAAAGTGGCACTGGGGTGTAACAAAGAATATGCATCAATATAAAAGACTTGTAACATACCAGGCACAACATCTGGGGAACTCTCTTGGTCA
Organism: Solanum stenotomum; assembly: GCF_019186545.1. Classification (NCBI taxonomy): domain Eukaryota; kingdom Viridiplantae; phylum Streptophyta; class Magnoliopsida; order Solanales; family Solanaceae; genus Solanum; species Solanum stenotomum. The sequence goes on along the minus strand of NC_064285.1, from coordinate 45,438,341 downwards.
ACTTAGGATTGAGGAGCATAAAAGTGGTTCTTCTTGAGAGCATCAAAATTTGAACAACTAGGATGGACTTGCTTGCCCTCTCTTCCTTGAACCCTTAGCATAGGACAATCTCTCTTCATATGGCTGCTCTTCCCACAACTATAGCAACCATCCGTGCCAACTAGACACTTGCCATCACACTTTTTACCACACTTTGCACAATTAGGTCTATCAACATAAGAACCACCACTATTACATCCTTGTGGTTTATGATTAGACACCCTATCTTTGTTGACCCTTGGAGCACTAGAGGAGCCTTGGTTGTAAAACTTTATCTTGAACCATGGTCTACCTTGACCCTCGAATTTACCCTTAGAAGAATTCCCATCATCGGTCCTTGCCCTTTATACCTCTCTATTCTTCTTCCTAAGCCTTGTCTCCTCAAATTGTTGAGCATACACATTAGACGTGAGATACCCATATTATCATGGGGCATTGCCGCACGACATTCTTGTTCAATGGAGTCGGACACACCTGTCAGAAACCGACTCATCTCATCTCTTGGATTAGCCACCAAAGACAGAGCATACTTGGACAACTTAGTGAATTGTAAAGAATATTCTTAAACACTCATACCTTCTTGACAAAGGTTGATAAATTCCTCCACCTTTCCTTCTGTCTTTTCTCAAGGAAAGAACCAATCAAGAAATGTTTTCTTAAACACTTCCCAATCCATGGGACTTGCTTCCACCGAAATATTATTCTTCCATTGACTATACCATACTTGGGCCACATCCTTTAATTGATAAGCGGCTAGTTCGGATTTCTCTATAGAATTCACCCCCATAGAATCAATGACCTTGTAGTTCTCTTTCAAAAACACTTGTGGATCTTCATTCACTTTGGAACAAAAGAACATATGAGGGCTCATTCTAGTGAGGTCTCTCAACCTTAAATCCATGGTGCTCATATTAGGGTTCACACGGGACCCAACATCCCTATTAGCTTGATCCACCATAGCTTGGGCTTCAATTGTGACGGCTTGAGCTTGAGTTGTCATAACTTGAGTCAATGTTTGGAGAGACGACCTTATTACTACATTTGTCATAGCCCCCTCATCATTAGGATCTTGAGGAACTTGAGGCTCTTTAGGACTTTAGGGACCTTGGGGAGGAAATCCCTCATTCACAATCTCCTCTTCCATCCTTCTTGTGGTCGCCCTTCTTGTATTCATATCCTATAGACACAAGATAAGGGTTAAGAAAATGACTTTATAGAGTTAAAAATCTAAGGCACGCCTAAAGAGTAATGAAATAAGTGAGATTTCCTAAGCATATTATAGCCTCTCATTCATAAGTGTGGCGCGCTTCACACTCATGAACAAAACTCTACTAGACGTGGTTCATGAGACAACATCCTAGAATCATTCTAAACCTCGTGCTCTGATTACCAAGTTTATCACGATCCAGGGGTATCCCCTAGATGTAACACGGCTTACTCGACCCTGAAGGGGTCTCATACAAACCCTTAGCATAATAATAAACATAAGTAATAGAAATGATGTGGAATTTAAAACTTTTACATTCAAAGTCTTTTCATTTATATCAAAAAATAAGAGTCTAGACATTATTTCATTGAATCATCTACTACAACATAATATCAATAAGGGTCGCATCCCTTAACAAAATAGTCTCTAAAATAAATGTAAGATAGGAACAAAAATGAATAAGTCTTGTCCTCGAACCATGGAAACGCACCGAGCACGGAGAATAGTCAACCCAAGCTTTACTCAAAAGGAGAAGTATACCTCAATGAACGGAACCTACACTTATGAAAATGTAGAAGATATGGATTAGCACAAAAATGTACTAAGAATGGAAGCCATGCATAAAATCCTTAAAATATGCTTAAAAGGGACATTTAGTTCAAACCATGTATCTATCAAGTTTAAAAGCCATCGTGCACATTTGTGAAGAAATATAAGTCACATCTTATCATAAGCAACCCAAAGCTATACTTGTCCAATGCATAGGTAAGATCCCACAATCCTACATAATACTAAGTACCACCTTTAGATCACCAACATCATACATATCATACCTTATACTCACCATTAGCCAACATTCATAGACAAGGAAATATTCATATTCATAACTTGAAGCAAGTAAATCCATCCTTAATAACAATACATATCATACATGCATAATTCATAAGTTTTCATAGCACAAGAGAACCTTACCACATCCAGTCTTAAAGCCTACTTGTGCAATGCACAAATGGAGTCCCATACCAAGAACCAAGACTGCATGCTAATTACAGGGTCAAATTTAACACTATCTAATGTGAAGGACCCATTGTTCTCCCTCCTCTACCTCCGGGGTATACATTCGTGGTTACTAGCAGCTTGATGCGGATGCTTACATCAAGGGGGTTATTTTCTGGTATGTCTTCGAAAGATCCGTATGGGCACATGGCCAAGTTGAGGAGTGTTTGTAAGGGTTGTGTGGGGCGATTGTAGTTGGATATGAACATCATAGGGTTGAGGGTCTTTCCTCTATCATTGATCGGTGATGCTGCGGTATGGTTTTCTGATCTTTTGTACAACTCGATTCATACATGGGTCTAATTGCACATGGTGTTCATAGCCAAGTATTTTCCGTTGTCAAAGAAGCTGAATCACAAAGATAAACTCAACAACTTCGTGGAACTACCTGGGACTCTGTGAGTAGTTTATGGGACAGGTTCACTGGATTTATAGGAAGCATTCTGAACCACTGCATTAATGATGAGTCACTGAAGGAGTATTTCTACAGAGGTAAAAATGACAATGGTAAGGATGTTCTTGATACTATCGCTCGAGAATCATCTGGTGAGTGCACTTTTGAGGAGATCGCTAAGAAACTAGAGAAGATTTCCTGAAACAATAAAGCATGTCGCACTCGAGAGTCAAACACCGAAAGAAACACTTTTGCAGTTCAATCTACATCTAGTCAATATGCCGATAGAATTCGTGAGGAGATAGCTTAGATAAAGATATAACTTGGGTTTGTATTGATTCATGTAAGTGGAGGTCCAGAAAAGGTAAATGTGGTAAATACCTTTACTAGGACTCCATCACCACTGGGTGAGGAATGTTACTATGAGGAGGATGCTTACTTGGTAAATGATTAGACGGGGGGTTGTCGTGCTAATACCCAAGGTTCTAATGATGATAATTGGCTCCAGGGTCAAGGAAACCAAGGTCGAAACTATGGTAATTACAATCGAGAGGGTTAATATGTCTGGGATGGAAACTACAATCGCGACAACAACTACAATCGAAACAACTATGGAAACAAAAATGAGAGAGTTGGGCCTTAAGTTCCTCCTGCAAATCGGGAATCTGGTAATAGGAATGCTGGAGGTAGTATGATACAGATTGAGGATATGTCATAGAAGATGATAAAGAGCTTTGACTTGACTGATAAGAATGTGAAAGAGATGCGAAATAACTTGTCTCGAATCGGTCAAAAAGTTGATGCCCATGTAGTGTCTAAAAATTAACCTGAGCAATAGTTTAAGCAGTTGTTCACTATAGTAAACCCACATAACCCATTCACACATCCTAACAACACCATCCAAAATTTTAAGAATGATAGACATTGTATGGGAGTCACTACTCGAGGAGGTAAACTGACCATTGATCCACCTATCCCATCTGAGGTTAAAATTGTGGTTGAAAAAGATGATAGATGAGATTGAGGTTACTGGAGAGTCTAAGAATGCTACAAAGAAGGAAGTGGAGATAACCCAAAAAGTTATCCCCATGCCTAGACCTCCACCTCCATTCCCACAGAGGATGGTTAAGAAGAATGAAGAAGGGAAATACCGCAGGTTTATTACTATGTTGAAACAACTTTCTATCAATGTTCCGTTAGTAGAGGGTTTGGAGGAAATGCATGGGTATGCAATATTTATGAAAGATTTGTTGCCTAAAAAGAGGTCCGCCAGTTTTGAAGATGATGAAAGGCTGCAACTTTGTAGTGTTACTGCTACTAGGTTGCTTGTGCAGAAGAAAGAGGATCCTGGCGCTTTCACTATTCCTTGTACCATCGGGTTGTTGCATTTTGCGAAGGCGTTGTGAGATTTAGGTGCGAGCATTAATCTTATGTCATTGTTAATTTACAAGAAGTTGGGTTAATGAGATCCAAAACAGACTGCGATGCGAATACTCATGGCCGATAGATCTTTGAAGAAGCCCATTGGTATTCTCCAAGATGTACTTGTGAAAGTGGAGACATTTATTTTTTTGGCGGATTTTATGATACTCGACTGTGAGGTTGATTTTGTGGTTTCCATCATCCTAGTGAGACCATTCCTTGCTACTGGGCGCGCCTTAATCGATATGGAGAAATAGCAGATGAGTTTCCGATTGAATAGTGAAGAGGTAGCTTTTAATATCTGTAGGTCCATGGAGCAGGCAATTGATCTCAAGTTAGTGTCATTTGTGAATCATATTGTTGAGCGAGGTTCTGATCTATCTATTGAAGAGATTTTGGGTGTTGAGGCACTTGCAGCAGTAATGATGAATTTTTAGGGTGATGGTATTGAAGACTGTGATGAGTTATTTGCCACACTTTATAGATTTGAATTCCGTTCCAAACTGAAGAAGTAAGAGTTACTTATGCAGAATAACGACTCTCTACCTGCAAAACTGTCTGTTGAAGAGGCTCCAAAATTTGAGCTTAAGAATCTACCATCACATTTGAGGTATGTATTCTTGGGTAGAGATGGTACTTTATCGGTCATCATTGCGGCCAATTTGAATGCGGAACAAGTTGAGGCTTTGGTTTCTGTGTCGAAGAAGTTCAACTGGGCTATTGGGGGGACTATTGCAGACATTGTTGAGATTCCTCCTGGCATTTATTTTATGAAATCCAACTCATACTGGACCACAAGCCTAGTATTAAGCACCAAAGGAGACTAAATCTGCCTATGCAAGAGGTAGTGAAAAAGGAAATCATCAAATGGTTGGATGTTGGAGTCATTTATCCCATTGAAGAAAGTAGTTGGGCTTGTCTTGTTCAGTGTGTGCCCAAGAGAGGTGGGATTTCTTTGGTACCTAATGCAAAAAACGAGCTTGTTTCGATGCGACCAGTTACTAGATGGAGAGTATGCATGGACTACCAGAAATTAATACTTGGATAGGAAAAGGACCACTTCCCTATATCATTCATGGATCAGCTGTTGGACTGCCTTGGTGGTAAGAGTTGGTATTGCTTTCTTAATGGTTATTCGGGCTACAATTAGATCTCCATGGCTCCAGAAGACCAAGAGAAGACCACCTTCAGTTGCCCCTATGGGACTTTCTCCTTCAAATGGATGCCATTTGGGTTTTGCAATGCTTCAGCGACCTTCAAGCGTTGGATTATGTCGATATTTTCTAATATGGTGGATGATACTATTGAGGTGTTTATGGATAATTTCTCTGTAGTAGGTGACTCATTTGATGGTTGTTTGGATCATTTGGCCGAGGCACTTAAATGATTTGAAGAGTGCATTCTTCTACTATATTGGGAAAAGTGCCACTTCATAGTGAAAGAGGGAATAGTTCTGGGCCATCAGATTTCTTAGAAGATTGAGGTTCATAGAGATAAAGTTGAGGTATAGAAAAGCTTTCACTGTCTATCTCATTTAAATGTGTTAGATGTTTTCTTGGGCATGCAGGTTTTTATAGGAGGTTTATCAAAGATTTCTCAAAAACTGAACACCCATTTTGCAAATTACTCGAAAAGGAGTGTAAGATTGATTTTTATGATGCTTGTCTGAGAGCATTTGGAATGTTGAACGAAAAGCTAGTTTCTACAACTATCATTATTTCACCGGATTGGTGGCAACCATTTGAAGTGATGTGCGATGCAAGTGGAGTGGCGCTTGGTGTGGTATTGGGACAAAGCCGAGAGAAGATTCTTCATCCTATTTACTATGCCAGCAAAATTGTAAATATGGCTCAAAAGAACTATACAGTGACTAAACATGAACTCTTTGCTGTGGTTTTTGCATTCGAGAAATTTCGATCCTACTTGCTTGGCACTAAAGTAATAGTGCATACTGCCCATTCTTCATTGAGGTATCTGATTGCTCAAAAGGATGCAAAACCAACGTTAGTTAGATGGGTGTTGTTGGTGCGGGTTTTTGATTTTAAGGTGAAAGACATAAAAGGGACTGAAAATCAAGTTGCCGATCATTTGTCCAAATTAGAGAAGGAAGCGATTCTCAAGCTAAGAGATGGGGCTGAAATTAATGATGTTTTTCTAAACGAACAGGTATAGGTTGCTTCTCATGATCTTATTCCTTGGTTCGCAGTCTTTGCTAACTACTTGGCAAGTGATCTGGTTCCATCGAATTTGTCGTTTCAGCAAAGGAAAAAGTTTACGCATGATGTGAAGAAGTTCTTTTAGGATAAGCCTTATTTGTTTTGTATTTGTGCTGATGGGATAATTCGTCGATGTGTGCCCGAGGTTTGGATGATGAGTATACTAGAGGCATGTCACCCTTCACCTATTGGTGGGCATCATAGTGGTATTCAGACTGCGCATAAAATTTTGCAGTATGGGTATTACAGGCCTACCATCCCCAAAGATGCTCATGATTTCGCTAAGTCTTGTGTTCATTGTAAAAGAGAAGTAGGAATTTCAAAGAGAAAAGAGCTACCTATGAATCCCATATAGGTGATTGAGTTGTTTCATGTATATGGAATTTATTTTATGGGTCCCCTCATTAACACCCCAAATCACTCTACTCTCCCATGCATATCCTCTCATGTCCCATAATTATTTTCTTTTCTCCCAAATATCATCACATTCTCCCCTTGCAAAAGATTTCTCGGTCCGAGTTCGTTGTCAAAAGGCTAGAAAAATGTCTAAGTAGTTCATTACTATCACACACTCACCCATTTCGCTTACTTGTAAGGTAACACGACTTCACTCTAACTCTGAATTTCATTGTTCATTGTTCAATTCATGAAGTCACGAAGTGGATCTTGACCTTAAGGGATTTTTTCTTTCATATTGCATGATAAAATATAGTTAGAAACACCCTTGGGACGATGGAATGTGAGTGTGATGTTAATTTTAACCAAAATATCTCAAGTAATAGGCCCAATTGGAAGTTTTGACTTAGGGTTCATAGGGTTTGGTATGATAATTTATAAATTCATGTTAAAATAGAGCCCTAAGGATGATTAACTACCTAATCACTTATTGAAATTCATGTATAGGCCTAATTTGATGTATATGTTGAATGAAATGACATACATGAAATTTGTCTAAAACCTGGCACCGATCTGACCCACGAGACCCTGTCCACGGACCGTAGGTTTGGTCTGTGGGTCTGTTGCACATGAAATATTAACTTAAGTGTCAAACAACGGACCGTTCTACACATTCGTGGTTCACATCAGAGACCCAGCTTTTGGGTTCTCTGACCTACGGAGGGGACCTACGGACCGTATGTCCCACCTTAGGTTAGCAGTTTAACTATTGCCCAATTTTTTTTGGGTTTTTTGTTTTGATTTTTTTCTTGTTCTAAACTTTTTTCGAGTCTGTTATTTGCTTTTTTTGGCACTATCTAAGCTTCTACAGGTACTATGGCCCCAAAAAGGCTCTGACCTATGCCGGGAAGGGCAAGTTAAATTTAGTGGCACCATCCTTTCGGCTGATCGACAAGGATACTAATGGAGACTGACTCTACATATATCCCACCTACAACAAGGACATCTCCTAATACACCACACATCACATGGAACCAAGCTCGGCAGGTGCAACCCGACGTGGTCACTGCCCCTAGTCTGATGAGGGGGATACACCAATCGGTTCACCGTCTGGATCTGAGTCCGCATCAGGTTCCGACTCCATCTCCGGCTCCAGCTCTAATGGCATCACCACCTCATCCTCCGAGGTTGCTAGTGGGGGTGACATCCCAGTGCCCCCGAATACCGATCCTGCAACAGTTCCTAGGGACCCCAATAGATAGGGTGTACATGGCAAGTACTAGATATACAGAGATGCTCGCATGCTAACTGAGAAGGACAGGATCGCTCGACTAGTCACCGAGGAGTGCTGGGTTCGCACAGGCAGCCTTCATACTGCGCTCGACATCCACACTCTCTTCTAGAGGGATAAGTGCGATTGGATGCCCTGTAGCCCAGGGTCCTTCAGTGAGGAGATTGCTCGAGAGTTCTATGCTTACTATGTAACCACCCTCAAAGGATTGATTGAAAGATGGGCCAAGTCCTCCGTCCAGCCACCACTCTCCACAGGTTGATCTACCATCCAGGCCACACTCTTCCTATTAACACGGCCAAGTTTGACTATCGCATGGATATTATTCGGAGTGGGAAATTTAAGACGAATGCAGATCAGAGGGAGAACCTTTTGCACTGGTTAGCCTGTCATCTTGCTACAGACGGACAGTGTGTCGAGTGGGTCAGCACCCCAAGCTTGTGTATCAAAAAGGTCACCCTAACATTTGTAGCCAAATTATTCTGGTTGCTGGTGCGGAACAGTGTGTGCCCGACCTAGGCAGATACTGTACTTACATAGGACCGAGCAGTTATGTCTACCACTTTAGTTGCTGGGATAGAAGTCAAATTCTCCCGCATCCTTATTGCGGAGATACATTAGAGGGCCTTTAAGGCCACAACCACCTTACCCTTTTCATACCTCATTTTCCAGTTGTGCAGGGATACTAGAGTACTAGTTTTGCATTGTGGTAGGTTGCTTCAGGCGACGAAGACTCTATATATCGACCTGATTCAAGATGAGGCCAATGTAGCTGCACGTCACAGAGAGCGACAAGTTGAGGTGCCACCATTGGTAGCGGAGTTGGTAGAAGATGTGGAGAAAATACATAGTGAAGAACCTGCCCCTTCAACCACTACTGAGAATGCCTTGACTTCCCCATCTCTGGCCACCAGTCCGACTCCTAGCTCCTCCATAGTCACTGCCTCCTCAGGGTCTATTTTTGTGCCCTTAGATCGTGTCCAGAAGTTGGAGACCCAGATGGCTACCCTGCTTGAGCATGTGATGCCATGGATGCAGTGTACGATAACGGAGTATAAGGCTAGGATTGAACATCTTATGGAGCACATGATGGACCAGAAGGTCCTGACCGTTCATAAGCGCCTTGATGCCTTCTAGTTTAGATTCCTAGAGTGACAATCCCCCACCACTTATGTTTCTACTTTTGAATTAGCTAGTCTCCGGGCCGGTCTTGATACCCTCCTAGCTCCTCCAGAGACTGAGCCTGAGTCAGCCCCCACAACACCAGTTGATAATACAGTGTTGGATGCATTATTCGGAGCTAAGATGTTGCCGCCTGTTTCTTCCCATCATGCTGGGAATTGCCCCCGCTGTAGTTGTACTTATGATGACATCGAGGCTGGGAGCTCGCAAGAGGGAGTGCCAGGGGCTTGAGGGGGCCAGAGTGCATCCATAGTTAATGAGGAGATACACCAGTAGCGGGATATAGGGGTAGTTTTTGGTGCCTCTAGTAGCGTGAGCACTACTGATGGTGCAGTGAGAGTTAACGTCACCACTACTGATAGTGCGACGAGTGTTGATGTTAGCACTACTGAGGGTTTTGAGATGGTAGATGTGGGCACTACTAATGGTGCCCCAAGTGTTGATCCAGCGGGCTTCGGGAAACCGTACCCACCCGCTTATTGAAAGGTCTTCTATATTATGCACCACAAATTTGCTTCACCCGATCCTTTATATTTTACGTTTTGTGCATTGGGAACAATTGCACTCTATTTTGTTGGGGGTGGGGTAAATGGATTGTGAGTGATAGGGTGAAGTCTGAGTAACCCAATTCATATTCCTCTCTTAGGTTTTCTTACCTATGCTCTTTTCCCCCAAGAGACTGTTTTAATTTTTGTTTAACCGGCATGTATAGGAATCTATGTGTAGTAGTAAGTGGAAAAATGAAAGCATGATGACATAAAAAAGCTGAAAAATTGATGTGCTAACTCAAAAGTCTGGATGAGTTGAATGTGTTGGATCTCAATGTGATGTGATAAGGAACTGGTTTGACCTCTTGACCTAAGCTAAAACTTGAACTGGGTAAACTGATAATCTGGTAATGAAACAATGTGCCAAAAATGTGTGAGAAAAGTTGAATGTTCAAACCGTTGTGCCAATCTAGAACTTGCCCCGTTTGTCCTGCTATGATGATCTAGGCTAGATGTTGGGAAGTGATCATAGGCCCTTGTTCAAATTAGTACACTTAAGCCTAAAATGATCCGACTAAATGAAAGAATTGTTCCCTTTTGATCCAAATATTTGAGCCACAAATAGACCATTTGTTTTGATTCACCTAACTAGCCTTCCCTTATAATATTGTCTTGGCCCCGGTCCCACCTTGGACTTGTGCACCTTTACTTAGGCCAAAGGGTTAAGGTGAGGGTGGCTAAGGAAAAGGAAACCGAAAGAAAAAAAAGGTATGAAAAGAGTTTTGTGTTGAAAAGATAAATAGAAAATATAGAAGAGGGTGTGACTTTCTGCAAAAGAAGCAAATAAATGATGAATAAAAGTGCTGAAAAAATAAAGAAAAATAAAGTGAAAGAAAAAGAAAAAAGTGAAAAATAAGAGACACAAATTCAAAACTCACATCCATGATGAAAAGAGTCAAGGGAAAGAAACTAAAATGAAAGGATGCCAAAAATAGGTCGATAGAGAGGTAAAAAGCCAATGTAATGTCAAGGATGCTAGAAAGTCACTAAAAAAGTACACAAATGTATCACACCTGGCCGTGAGCCTACGTTTAAGCTAAGAAAGTCCTATAGTGATCCTAGAAACTAATTTGGAGAGTCTAAGCAATGAAAATAAGGGCAAGCCTATGGTATTGAGCACTAACTGTCCTTGAAGTCACTTTTGAGCCTGAGTGTTCAATGAATCCTAAAATTCTAAAATTAATGTCTTCTGAATGAAAAGAATTTTGTTTGAAGTGAGGCCACTAGTTACATTATCGGAAAGTTGGTACCTTGGTGATTGTTAAAAGTGTATGTTATGGTGTCTTTTCGTCGATATGTGTCATATTTTGATCCACATGAGTTATCTTGATTGAGTCTGAATGAAAAGATTTTCACTAGAAAAGGGAGTCGGGATAGAAAGCCATTTGATTGCTTGAGTTTGAATGTCTGCTTCTACCGAAGTATCGTTTAGAGTCTTAGTGCGTCGCTTCCGGACAAACAACAAATTAAAGTTGAGGGTGTTGATAAACCGTGAGTTTACGGTATCTTTAATACATTTCACTTAAGAGTTGTGTGTGTCTAGGGACATTTTGTAGTGAAATTAATGTTTATTGTGTTATATTTGTAGGAAATAGGCTTGGACGAGGTCGAAAGAGATGACAGCTGAAATTCTGCAGAAGGAGCCACACAGAGGTGACCTACAGATCATAGGTCTAGTCACACTCCGTTGTGGGTAGGTGTGGAAAGATCATCAGGGAAGTCTAACTAAGTGTGGAACCATAGAGGCTAGTGACGGAGTGTAGGTCGACCCATGGGCCGTCCTGCACATTCATCGATGAGATCAAAGATTTGGAGTTCCAGTACCAGATGAAAAGTTCCAAGTGTGGAGCCACGAAAAGGTTGACCTACGGTCCGTTTTGCATACCGGTTGTTTCTATCTTAAGGTTGAAGGTTCCAACCTCTGTGAAAAATTTTTAAGTATCAAGGTACGAAAGGGACCTATGGAATGTAGGTATAACCACGGTCCGTACGTTAGTCTCGCCGATCGAAGCCGCGTTCTGAAGTTTTATTTCCTTATTGCATTTCCTTTTTGTTTAGGACAAGTTTTTCTATAAATAGGGTATGTAAACATCACTTATGGGGGTTCTACACCTTTTGTATACTTTTAGTTCTTGATATTTTCTAATTTCGGTTTATAAAATTTTTGCTTTGAATATTTTGGCAATTTGATTTCCTAATTTCAGTTTATAAAATTTTTGCTTTGAATATCAACTAGAGAGCATGAATAGTTAAATCGACAAGTAGGGTTGTGGGAACTATGAGCAATTAACAACGTATGAATATTAACTAAGTAATTCTTGAATAGAGTTGATGTATGTATTGGTAATTGTTTCACTTAGAAGTCTTTTTAACGGTGGCCAACATTACAACTAGCCTTATTTCTACTTGTCGGACTAATGAGGTAGTTAATAACAAAATAATTATCAACATAGAGTTACTATGATACTATGTAATAGTCTAATGTCAACTGGTGTGAGGGTGAAAACTAAGCCATACATTGACGTGATGTCTAATCTGCGTCAAAAGTAAGGGTTAGTAATTATATACACGTACCCGAACCAAGGTGGTGGGTGAAATTCCCTTTTTGGAGGACCTATCACCTAGGGATACCTAGCTTACCACTTTACATACGATACACTAGGAAAGGATTACTATTATTATGATTACCGCGTGAAGGGGTTGTGGGGAACACATACACCCTAGTTTCTCTCTCTCATTGATAACAACAAAGTTCAAACCTTGTTCAGTTGTTACTTAACAACATTCAGTTATTTGTTTCACTAAAACCCCCATTTACTTGTTTCTCTAAATAACTTGACTAAATGGACATCATAGTGAGTTAAGTTTAAGTCTAAACCATATTCCTCGTGGAATCGACCCCAACGTATAATTTGGGTTATCTACTTGCTAACGATCATTTATACTTCTTCAGGGAAGTGGAATTTGAACGTATAACCTTTCAACTGTCTTTTCCTTTGCAATGAATATTAATAATGTTCAGAATATGTTGTCAAAGAAGTTCTTTTCAATAGGCAATGTGTCAAGACTATGCGAATCATATTGTGTGTCCAGTATTTCAACTAAAAAAATATGCCTTTTTGTTTCATATATTTTCCAACACATTACAAACATCATCAACATCCCCCCATTTCCTTTTATAAGATTTATCTTGTCACGCCCTGAGCCTACACACTGGGTAGGACTGGCACTCGAGAACCATTGATGGCCCCAAGCGAACCCTTGGCCTATCTAGACTCTTAGTGGAATACTTTAAGAATTAAGACGATAATTCAAATGCAATATAACTCAACTGTCTCAAACTAAACGTATAATTTTTTTGAAATAAACATTTAACTTAGCCAAAATGGAAACTAAAATCTGAACATAAGCTAGTAACAGGACATTGACAAATGAACAACTAACTGTCTCTAAAGCCTTTAACAACTGAGATGGACATCAAGACATGACCCACAACATTATAATGAACTAACTATAAAGTAGTGAAAAGATGTCCTCCAAAAGCAAGGAGGCTCACCAACTGAATCTGAGTGATTATCAACGAGGCATTGGATGCTGATCCTAGTTACCTGTATCTGCATCATAAAATGATGAAAGCCGAATGGAATTAGTACATTGAATGTACGAGTATGCGAGGGGAAAACTAAACATGGCATAAGCTTGAGAGGAATCTGAAAAGAATACTTACCTTAGCTGTACTCAACTCAAATGCAAAGTAAAGAAACAATAAAGGTGCAGTTATACAAATCATTTAAAACAATAGGTGACAACTCAATGTGTTAATAAAATACAATAACAACTCACTTTACATATAGAGTAATATAATACTGTGGGAGTTTGTCTAACCGACAACAATCACTGTGTGCTAAAGTGATGATACAATGTCTCTCCCACGTTCCGCAAAACTTTTCCTAAACATTGCCATGATATAGAACACCTCAACTAAGTGGATCCACTAGTCTATACGAAAAAGCAGTAAGGAATCATCTAAAAATTATGATCATTTTTACCCATGATGGCTACATGGTTTATGGAGACTTGAGTTATTATGAACTCATCCCCATATATGTGCTCAATACTACTCCCAAAATATACTCATCTCATATGTTTTAAAACAAAACTCTTTGTGCGATTTGAGATAATTACTCAAAAACTATCTCGGAGGCTCTCTTGGAAATCGGTCTTTCCTCTCTTGTATAAATGTGAAAACATTTCAACTTATGGGAATACTTAGTTCCTATGTAATCTTTGAAGAAATGAACTTTACTCTTACTCCTTACTCAACTCAAATGTGAAACCTTAAAACAAAGTTAAAATGTTTGTAAAAAACTTTTGGAAAACTCTATGAACTTCTCTTGACTTGCTCTTAACTTTCCTTGAATTGAATTATGGATTAAAGTGTCATGATCTCATGTTTATGGATAATTTCATAATGTTTAGACGTATCTTAGAGTGTAGGAATCAACTAGGAAACTTAGGTACGTTGCTAGGGAACTAGTATGGAAAGAAGTGGGGAAAAATAGAAGATGTGGTGTCCCTGGGCTCTAAGTGGTGCAGGGCGCCAGACCCCAAACTTTAAGGGAACCATTTTCTAACAAATCCTTGAGTTGCTCCTTCAACTATTTCAACTCGGTCGGAGCCATTCTATAAGGAGGAATGGAGAAAGGTTACATATCCAGCATGAGATCATTGTAAAAATCTATTTCCCGATCAGGAGGAATGCCGAGAAAGTCATTAGGAAAGACTTCTGGAAACTCACTCACCACGGGGACGGACTCTATGGAAGGGGTTTCAGAATCAACATCCATAACCCTAACAAGATGGTTAATACACCCCTTGGAGATCATTTTCCTACCTTTTAGACAAGAAACAAATTGACCTCTATGGATAAAACTTAGCCCTTCCACTCTAAAGTAGACTGATTTGGAAATTAGAACTTTACTACCTGAGTCCGGCAATCAATAGAGGCATAACATACATGCAACCAATCCATACCCAAAATTACATCAAAATCCAAGATGTCTTACTCTAGTAAATCCACCAACATAACTTTATGGGACAAAGAAATAGGACAACTCCTATAGACTATTTTTACCACAACAGATACACTAACCGGTGTAGACACCAAAAAAGGTTCTTCTAACACATCGGGGAGTATTTAAAATTTCATAGCCACAAAAGGTGTAACGAATGACAAAGTGGCACCGGGGTCTACCAATTCGTATTCATCAATAGAAAATACTTGTAACATACCGGTCATAACATTTGGGGAGCTCTCTTGGTCATCTCAGGATTAAAGAGCATAGAAGCGGTTCTTCTTGGGAGCATCGGGATTTGAACCACTAGGAGGGACTTTCTTGCTCTCTCTTTCCTTTAGCCCTTAGCATAGGACAATCTCTCTTCATCTAGCAGCTCTTCCCACAACTATAGCAATCATCCCTGCGAACTAGGCACTTCCCATCATGGTTTTTTCCACATTTTGCAAAATAAGGTCTATCAACATAAGAACCACCACTATTACCTCCTTAAGACCTAGGGTTAGACACCTCATGTTTGTTGACCCTTGGACCACTAAAGGAGCCTTGGTTGTAAAACTTTCTCATGTACATTGGTCTACCTTGACCCTTAAATTTATCGTTAGAAGAATTCCCATTATCGGACCTTGCCCTCTTTACCTATCTATTCTTCTTCCTAAGCCTTGTCTCCACAACTTGTTGAGCATACACCATTAGACGTGAGATACCCCTATTAACATGGAGCATTGCTGCACGACATTCTTCTTCAATGGAGTCAGACACACCCGTCACAAACTGACTCATCTCATCCCTTGGATTAGCCACCAAAGATGGAGCATACTTTGACAAATTAGTGAATTTTAAAGAATATTCTTGAATACTCATACCTCCTTGACGAACGTTGATAAATTCCTCCACCTTTGCTTATCTCTTCTCTTGAGGGAAGAACCTATCAAGGAATGCTTTCTTCAACACGTCCTAATCTATGGGACCTGCTTCCACCGACATATTATTCTTCCATTGACTATACCATAATTGGGCCACATCCTTCAATTGATAAGCGGCTAGTTCGGATTTCTCTATAGAGGTCACCCCTATAAAATCAATTATCTTGTAGATCTCTTCCAAAAACTCTTGTGGATCTTCATTCGCTCTGGAACAACAGAAGATATGAGGGCTCATTCTTGTAAGGCCTCTCAACCTTAAAGCCATGGTGCTCACACAAGGTTTCACACGGCGCCCAACATTCCTATTATCTTGAGTCGCCAGAGCTTGGGCTTTAGTTGTCACGACTTGACCTTTAGTCAATATTTGGACAGCTGACCTTATTTCCACATTTGTTATAGTCCCTTCATCATTAGGATCTTGAGGAACTTGAGGCTCTTGAGGACCTTGGGGAAGAACTCCCTTATTCACTATCTCCTCTTCCATCCTACGTGCGGTTGCCCTTTTTTTATTCATATACTATAGACACGAGATAAGGAATAAGAAAAGGACTTCATAGAGTTAAAACTCTAAGGCACAACTAAAGAGTAATGAAATAAGTGAGATTTCCTAAGCATATTATAGCCTCTCATTCATAAGTGTAGCGCGCTTCACACTCATGAACAAGACTCTACTAGACATCTTTCATGAGACATCATCCTAGAATCATTCTAAACCTTGTGCTCTGAATAACAAGTTTGTCATGACCCACGGGTACCCCTAGATATAACACTGCTTACTTGACCCGGAAGGGGTCTCATACAAGCCCTTAACATAATCATTAACATAAGTAATAAAAATGATGCAGAATTTAAAACTTTTACGATCGAAGTCTTTAAATTAATATCCTAAAATAGGAGTCTAGACATTATCTCAATGAACCATCTACTACAACATATTCTCTAAAAGAAATGTAATATAAGAAATAAAACGAATAAGTCTTGTCCTCGAACCATGAGGACTCACCGAGCATGGAGAATAGTGAACCCAAGCTCTACTAAAAAGGAGAAGTATACATCAACGATCAGAACCTACACTTATGAAAATGTAGAATATATGGGTTAGCACTAAAATGTACTAATTATGGAAGCCATGCATAAAATCCTTAAAACATGCTCAAAACAGAAATTTAGTTCAAACCATGCACTTGTCAAGTTTAAAAGGCATCGTGCACATTTGTGAAGAAACATAAGACACATCATATCATAAGCAACCCAAAGCTATACTTGTCAAATGTATAGGTAAGTTGCCATAATCCTACCTAATACTAAGAACAACCTTTTGGTTACAAACATCATACATATCATACCTTTACCTCATTATTAGCCAACATTCATAGACAAGGAAATATTCATATTGATAACTTGAAGAAAGTAAAGTCATCCTTAACAACAATACATATCATAAATGCATATTTCATAAGTTTTCATATCATACGAGAACCTTACTACAACCACTCTTAAATCCTACTTGTGCAATGCACAAATTGAGTCCCATACCCCCACTCATACTAAGTAGTACCTCTTAAGATGTCATAGTTATTGTTCATGTTCATGTCATATTCATATTCTTATTCCTCGACTGAGGATGCCTCGACTTCTGCCCCTCCAGCCACTACTGAGGATGCCTCGACTTCTGCATCTCCGGCCAGTAGTTAGGCTCTTAGCTCCTCCGTAGTCACTCATTTCTCAAGGTCTGTTTCTGTGCCCTTAGATCATGTAAAAAAGTTGGAGTCCTAGATGTCTACCCTACTTGACAATGTGAGGCTTTGGATGCAACGTACGATAGCGGAGTCCGAGGTTAGAATTGAGTAGGGGATGGAGCACATGATGAACCAGAAGGTCCTCGCCATTCATAAATTCCTGGATGACTGTGAGTTTAGAGTCCTAGAGCGACCATCACCCACCACTGATGTTTCTACTTTCTCGACGAAGTTAGCTAGTCTCCAGGCCAATCTTGATACCCTTCTAGCTCCTCAAGATATTGAGCCTAAGTTTGCCCCCACAACACCGGTTGATAATACAGTGTTGAATGCATTATTCGGAGCAGAGATATTGCCGCCTGTTTCTTTCCGTCATGCTGCCCCTTCTCTAGACATACTTCTGAAGACACTGAGGCTGGAGCTCGCAACAGGGAGTGCAAAGAGCTTGAGGAGGCAAGAGGGCATCAATAGTTGATGAGGAGATGCACCACTAGAGGGATAGGGAGGCAAGTATTGGTGCCTCTACTAGCGTGAGCACTACTGACGATGCAGTGAGATGTGACATGAGCACTACTGATAGTGTGGCGAGAGTTTATGCTAGCATTACTGAGGGTTCTGAGATGGTAGAAGTGGGCACTACTGATGGTGACCCAAGTGTTGATCCATCGGGGTCCGAGAAATCGTACCCACCCGCTTGTAAAGAGGTCTTCGGAAGTTTGCGCCACTGGTTTGCTTCACCTGATTCTTTATTTTTTACTTTTTGTGCATTGGGAACAATTGCACTCTATTTTGTTAGGGGTGGGGTAAATGGATTGTGAGTGATAGGGTGAAGTATGCGTAACCCAACTCATAATCCTCTCTTAGGTTTACTTGCATATGTTCTTTTCCCCAAGGAAACTGTTTTAATTTCTGTTTAACCAGCATGTTTAGGAATGTATGTGTAGGAGTAGGTAGAAAAATGAAAGCATGACTGCATAAAAAGTATAAAAATGATGTGCTAAATCGATAGTCTGGATGAGTTGAATGTGTTGGATCTCAATGTGACGTGATAAGGAACTGGTTTGACCTCTTGAGCTAAGCTAAAACTTCAACTGTTAATCCAATAATGAAATAATATGCCTAAAGTGTGTGGTAAAAGGTGAATGTTCAAACCGCTGCACCAATATATAAATTACCTCGTTGGTCCTGCTAAGATTATCTAGGCTAGAAGTTGGGAAGTGATCATACGCCCTTGTTCAAATTAGTCCACTTAAGCCTAAAGTGATCCGACCAAATGAAAGCATTGTTCCCTTTTGATCCAAATATTTGAGCCGTAAATAGACCAAGTGTTTTGATTCACCTAACTCACCTTCCCTTAGAATATTGTCTTGGCCCCGGTCCCTCCTTGGACATGTGCACCTTGACTTAGGCCAAAATCTTAAGGTAGGGATGGCTAAGTAAAATAGTTACCTTGTTCTTGGTACTAGTTTGACATAGGATATTGTGCACCTCAACTAATGTAAAATCCATAGGTTGAGGGTGGCTATGAAAGAGGAAACCGAAAGAAAACAAAGTTATTAAAAGATTTCTTTGTTGAAAAGAGAAAAAGAAAATATAGAAGAGGGTGTGACTTTGTGCAAAAGAAGCAAATAAATGATAAATAAAAGTGCTGAAAAAATAAAGAAAAAAAAGTGAAAGAAAAAAAAAATTGAAAAATAAGAGACACAAAGTCAAAGGTCACAACCATATTGAAAAGAGCCAAGGGAAAGAAAGTAAAATGAAAGGATGCCATAAATAGGTCGATAAAGAGGTAAAAAGCCAATTTAATGTCATGGAGCGTAGAAAGTCACTAAAAAAGTACACAAATGTACCACACCTGACCATAAGCCTACGTTACAAGCTAACAGAGTCCTATAGTGATCCAAGCAACTTGTTTTGAGAGTCTAAGTAACGAAAATAAGGACAAGCCTATCGTATTGAGCACTAACAGTACTTGAAGTCACTTCTGAGAGTGAGTGTTGAATGAATCCTAAAATTCTAAAATTAATATCTTTTGAGTGAAAAGTATTTCGTTTGAAGTGAGGGTCACTATTTAAATTATCGGCAAGTAGGTACATTGGTGATTGTTAAAAGTATATGTTGTGGTGTCTGTTGGTTGATCTGTGTCATATTTTCATCCACATGAGTTAGCTTGATTGAGTCTGAATGAAAAGATTTTCACTAGAAAAGGGAGTCGGGATAGAAAGCCATGTGATAGCTTGAGTTTGAATGTTTGCTTCTACACAAGTATCGTTTGGAGTCTTAGTGCGTCACTTGAGGACGAATAACAAACTTATGTTAAGTGTGTACAATATTTTTAATGCATTTCACTTAAGATTTGTGTGTGTCTAGGGACATTTTGTATTGGAGGTAATGTTTATTGTGTTATATTTTTAGGAAATAGGCTTAGACGAGGTCGAGAGAGATGACAATTGAAATTCTACAGAATGAGCCAACCACGGAGGTGACCTACCGACCGTAGGTCCAGTCACGGTCCGTTGTGGGTAGGCGTGGAACCATGAGGCCAGTGATGAAGCGTAGGTCAACTCATGGGCCGTCCTGCACATTCGTCGATGAGATCGGAGATTTGGAGTTGCGGTACCTGATGAAAAGTTCCAAGTGTGGAGCCACGAAAGGGGGACCTAACCTACGGTCCGTACTGCACACTTGTCGTTAAAGGTTCCAGAATTTGTGGAAATATTCTATGTATCAAGCTAATGAAGGAACCTACGGACCGTAGGTTTGACCAAGGTCCGTAGGTCAGTCTCGTCGAACGAAGCCGCATTCAGAAGTTTTATTTCCTTATTTCATTTCCTTTTTGTTTAGGACAAATTTTTCTATAAATAGGGTAAGTGAACCTCGTTTTGGGGGGTTAGACACCACTGTATACTTTTATTTCTTGATAGTTTCTTGGGAATTAAGTTGCAAATTTTTTCAATTTGATTTCCTAATATCGGTTTATAAGATTTTTGCTTTGAATTTCAACTGGAGATTACGGGTTTCGTCTACTCAACACGTAAGTTCATGAATTAATCTTCTAAAAATATTAATTGTGTTGTTTCAAGAATGACTAGCTAAATCCACAACTACGGTTATGGGAACCATGAGCAATGAACAACGTAAGAATAATAACTAAGTAATTCTTGAATATTGTTGATTCATGTATTGGTAATTATTTCGCTTTGAAGTCTTTTTAACGATGGCCAACGTTAGAACTCGCCTTATTACTACTTGCCGGACCAAAGAGGTAGTTAATAAAAAAATAATTATCAACAGATATTTATTGTATACTATCAAATAGTCTAATATAAATTGGTGCGAGGTTGAATACTAAGCCATACATTGACGTGATGTCTAATTTGAGGTAAAGGTAAGGATTAGTAAATTATACACACATAGCCGGAACAATGTGCGGGGTGAAATTTCCTTTTTGGAGGACCAATCACCTAAGGATACCTAACTTACAACTTTGCATGTGATACACTACGAAATGAATACTATTATTAGGATTACCGCGTTAGGAGCTTATAGGCAACACATAGACCCTACTTGCGCTCTTTCATTGATAACAACAAAATTCAAATCTTGCTCACTTGTTACTTAATAACATTCAATTATTTGTTCCACAAAATCTCCCCCTTTACTTACTTGTTGTTGAGTCCACAAATTGGACTTATTTAGAACTTTATTTCAATAGAAATAGTGTCCTCAAATGCTTATTTGTCTCAATATCTGATGAAAACTATTAAGTTTCAGGTATTTGAAGTTTTAACGTAAGCATGGACACTTAGGCGCAAAAAGGAACACAAAGGTTGGAAAGAACGTAAATACTTAAGCTTGAGCTTCGCCAATCAATATTGGCGAATCGCCGAAGGGAAACACTCCGCCCTTTGTTCCAGTATGCGAAACCCTAAAAGAAGTGGATCAAAAATGCAATGAAACTACGCCGAACAGTTTCGCGAAGAAATGCTATAGCGCCTAATGGTCCAGAACACAAACAAGCTGAAGGCAAAGTACAAAAGGCGATGAACCATTAGAAGGGCGATTCACTGAGTCATTCGGCGATCGTGTCTAACCTCGCCGAACGGTCTGACGCAATACTAAATCTGAAAGATATATACTATCCTTAGTTATTATTTTTATGGGTCGAATAGTTATTTTCATTTCCAGAATAGAATAGGACTTTTTGACATATTTCTCGCTTAGGTTTGAAGAGGGTTTTGTGGGAAACTCGAAGAACGAAGGATTTCATTTTCCCCAAGTTGGAAGTGGGTCTTCTCCATTCTTCTTCTTTTGCTTAAATCAAGGTTTAATTCCTTATACCCATTTGATTTTGATATTATTTTAGGTGTATTTTGTTATTTCTTAATGTGTGGCTAAAACCCCTCATTCTTGGTGTTTGATTTAGCAAATATGTGTTGATATTGGTGCTGGGTCTTGTTTGCCGATAGGTTAGATGTATTTTAATGGTGATTTCACCTTGTGGTTGTGGTTTAATTTAATGGGTTTGTAGGTGCAAATACAAAACCACCCATGTTTTTTCGGCTTGCTTGAGAGAGAGGTTGCGAATCCAAGACCACATGACTGATGGCCTAAGGAGTGGGTCGACATGAGGGTCAGCCCGAGAGGGTGAACCCTAGTCCCATATCCTAACACTCAGCTTTAGAGAGTGAGTGGGGTTTAGCGTAGGTTAGCCTTTATGCGGCAAATGGGTGTCCGAGAGGAACCCATTTGAAACGGGGTAAGTTGCCCGAGAGGGAACTTATTTCCATCTAAAGATTAGACTAGTCACTATTATCTTTCAAATATCCAATCGAAAGCAAGTACCCAACGATTTATATCAATATATATTGCGGTCACACCCCAAGAATTCCTCCCCATACTTTTTTTCCTTTATATTTTACTGTTTTTCCACATCTTGTGACAAAACCCCCATTGATATTTGACACTTCGTGTCACCCTTCGAATTTACCTTGTTTTTATTCAATAATTTCTCAAACTATATCTAATTAGACTAAAATTATAGTTTAACTACTATTTTCACTACCACTCCCTTGGGACACGACTTCAACCCTCAGTTGCGTTACTATATTATCGACGATTGTAGATACTGGAACCGTAGGTTAATGTCATTGGTTACGATAAGCATCAAAATGGCGCCGCTATCGGGGAGTGGTCTCACATGAAAATGTAGTTAACTAGATCTTTCTATTCTTTTTAGTGTAGTTTTTACTAATTTTAGTTTTAGTTTTGTTTTTCTTTGTTTATTGATTGTGTATGCAGGTCCTATACTTAGAGCCAAAAGAGGGGTGGCCTCATGAAAATGATGCAAACCTCACTAATGGAACTTGAGTGAGGAGTTGCATAGTGCCACGATGTTATATAAGGTGCTTGTTGGGAGGCAACCCAAGGTCATAAATTTAGGATTTTACTTTTATAAATAATGGTGTGTTGATGTTGCAGAAAAACCAATCAAAGTGTGAAAAATCTCATGTTGGCGAGCAGAAAGTCCATTCCGCGAGTCGCTTAACAGGTTGGCGAGCCCGACTGGATCCGCCGTTCGGCTCAATAAAAGAGTTGTACGGAGTCCATAAAATTGAGCAAACTCGAAAAGCAGCTCGGCGCATCGCCAACCTACTTGGCGATCTTGATGCAGACCGCCAATCTCACACCCAGAAAATTGAATATTTTGAAGACGAGTGAAATAAATGACCACTCGGCGGACCGTTGAGTGGGTCGGCGAGTTGACTAACATCACCTAATGGACAAGAACTAAACAGTTATAAAGTGCCAAAAATCTTAGAATTTTTAAATTTTCCCACTCTCCTTCCTTTTAAACTTCTCAACTTCACATCAAGGTAATATGTTGTAGATTATTGCTTGCCTTTAGTATTGTAGTCGATAATTAGTGCTTGGAGTGGATTACCTTGCCTCCTAGAATTTCAAAAGTATTATAATCCACATCTAAGGTTGGTTTTCCAAACCCCAAATTTATTTTTAGCAATTTTATACTCATGCGCAATGATTTTTTTTGTTACTTGCATTTGATGACAAATGTTTTTATTTTTGGTGGTGTGATGCCCACCTTGTTTTGCTTGTTTCGGATAATTGTGTTTTGGTGCACATTTGGGTTGTCTGTTTTTGATTGTGTTTTTAAAAACTGCTTTGCGATTGTTTGAGGTTACTTGCAAAATAATTTTGACCCTTTCAAATTTTTTTTTGTTTTTTGAATTTCTTTGCCACCGCTTGTGTTGAAAGTGGATGTTCTCATACAAATTTAAGTCTCGGTTCCGATCAATACCGATGACTTAAATAGTGCTCTCAATCGAACAAACATGAATGTTCGGCTGCAATGAGACCAAATGAAATTACATAGGCAATAACTGAACTCTTTGCATTTCGTTGTGATTAGCCATGTATCAAATTGGTTTCTCTTGTGATGATCTTTGCACACTAGCGAAAGTATGTAGTCCTGTTTGGCTTTAGTATGATGCCTTGTGTGATGAGCTCACTTTGAACCATGCATGAATTAACCTAGAATTTGCCCCGTTAGTTTGATTGATTTAGTAAGGTGTGCTCTTGAAATGATCTTAGAGAACTTTAAAGAGTGTGAGTCGATCTGACATATACCTCTTTTGTGACCCACCCATAAGCGTATGAAACTCTTTTGAACACCCTTTGAGCCTTACCCTTCTTTGAAAGAAAACTTGATAAAACCTAGACCTTTATTCAACCACCACCTGTAATCCTCATAACTTATAATGTAGTGAATAGCCAACTTAAGCCAAAAGCTTTAGCTGGGGGTGTGGTGAAGAGGAAAAGGAGAAGTCAAGAAATGCAAGAAAAGTCCCTTCTAACTTATGGTGTTGCAGAAAAATGGAAGCCCTCTATTTTTTAAAAAAAAAAAAGAGAGTAAGAGAAAAATAAAAAAGATAACAAAAAAATGAAAAAGAAGACTGTGGAATAAAAGTCCAAAAGAAATGGAGTTTCCAAGAAATCCATGGAGTGAATAACAGGATCACTTAGAAGCAATAAAAGAAAAATTGATAGAAGAAGGTGAAGAAAAGGAAGTGTTGAAAGCTACACAATTCATGAGGATCTTTAGTCATTGAGCCTAAAATGACCATACCTTTGCACTTAGCCCTATTACAAGCCTTGAAAAGACGTTTTTGAACTTGAGTAAGTCGAATCGAAGATCGATCGGAAAATAATGGCAAACATATGGGTAAAAACATGCATTGTGTACCTCTTTCTAAGTGTGAGCGTTGCATCTGATTCCTGATGATAAATTAATTAACTTCTGTGTGTGAATATGGAATCATTCTTTGTGTGAGGGCATTCTGATACTGTGGTTGAGCTTGAACTTGCATTAGTAGCAAGTATTGTGAGCATGAGAATCTTTGGTAATGGTGTGTCACAATTTGAATCTTTGAGTACACAATTGATCTTTGCATGAGTAGTTTGAGTCTAGTTATGTATAATCATGATTGAGTCTTGTGTAGCACTATTTTAGACATCCTATTGGAACCACTGAACTTGAGTTTTACTTGAGCTCAAGCAAACGTTTAAGTTGGGGATGTTGATGACTCAACAAATTGGACTCATTCAGGGCCATCTTCCCACTGCCAAGTGGGAATATCTATATTTTGAGACAAGCCTCCAGGTCCTTGATGTTCGGCCTTAACTTGTTAGCAATTCAGACATTTGGCTATAAAACCCGCTATATTCTTCTCCATACTATTCCATTAATAGACTTCCCGTAGATCACGGTACATCTTAGTGGCTCCCAAATGAATAGAATATCGTGAACCATGAGCTTCTTCTAGAATTTGCTCTCTCAAGCCATCAATATCCGGAGCACATAATATATCTTGGTACGTAAGCACCCCATCTCCCCTTTGGGAGTAAGCCTCAACAGACTTGTTGAGTATCGATGTTGAGTATCGACTCTTTCAACTCCACTAATATGGGATCAAGGCCTTGTTTAGACTTCACATCGACCACAAAGGATGATCTGCAACCATTATGGACCATGACACCACCTTTGGTGGAATCCACTAGTTGGACACCTAACCGGGCAAACCTATGTACATCACGAACTAACTCCTTCTTCTCATCCTCTATATGAGCTACACGACCCATGAACAATCGACTTAGGGTGTCCGCAACTACATTAGCCTTGCCGGGATGGTAACGGACACTATCACATAATCCTGTAAAAGCTCTAACCACCTTCTTTGTTAGAGATTTAAGTCTTTTTGGCTAAACGCATGTTGAAGACTCTTGTGATCGGTGAAAACGTCCACATGGACACCATATAGTTAATGTCTCCTTATTTTCAAAGCAAACACTACCGCCGCTAATTTAAAATCATAGGTCAGATATTATTGTCATGGATCTTGAGTT
Organism: Solanum stenotomum; assembly: GCF_019186545.1. Classification (NCBI taxonomy): domain Eukaryota; kingdom Viridiplantae; phylum Streptophyta; class Magnoliopsida; order Solanales; family Solanaceae; genus Solanum; species Solanum stenotomum. Next base: position 45,412,426 of record NC_064285.1, on the reverse strand, counting down.
TCCTTGAAGCATAGGCAATCACTTTACCATGTTGCATAAGGACACATCCCAAACCCACTCGAGAAACATCACAATAAACCACAAACCCATCGGCACCCTCCGGTAAGGTCAACTGTTGGAAGCTTTTCTCACAAGCCTTCGACCACAAAAACTTAGCTTTCTTTTGAATTAAAGCCATAAATGGAGAAGCAATGGGGGGGAAAAACCCTCAACAAACATCCTTTATTTACTGGCCAAACCCAAAAATGTTATAAAATTGGTAGGAGTTCAATTTCTAGGCCAACCCTTGACCACATCCATCTTCTTAGGATCTATCCTTTGCTCGACACAATATGCCCAAGGAAGGCTACAGACCTTGAGCAAAACTCACACTTATTAAACTTCACATACAATTGGTGGTCTTTAAGGAATTGCAATACAATCATCAAATGGTTCATGTGCTCATTTTCACTCCTTGAATAGACCAAATTATCATCAATAAACACTATCACAAACATATCAAGATAGTGTCTAAACACTTTATTCATTAGGTCCATGAATGCAATCGGGGCATTGGTCAACCCAAATGACATACCCACAAATTCAAAGTTACCGTATCGGGTCCTAAAGTAAGTCTTGGAAATGTCAACCCCTCTTACCCTTAGTTGATGGTAACCCGAACGAATATATATTATGGAGAAATAGTTACCCCCTTGAAGTTGATCAAACAAATTGTCAATCCTAGGAAGAGGATATTTATTCTTTATTGTAATTTTGTTCAATTAGCGGTAGTCAATACACATTCTAAGGGACCCATCCTTCTTTCTAACAAACAATACTGGACCACCCCATCGAGAGATACATGGTTGAATAAAACCTTTGTGTAACAAATCCTGGAATTGCTAGTTTAACTCTTTCAACTAGGCCGGAATTCTTCTACAAGGAGGAATAAAGATAGGTTGCATGTCCGGCATGAGATCACCACCAAAATCTATTGATGCATCCTTCTTTCTATTGATGCATATGCGTTGTTAGACCTTGGTACCACTTTGTCATTCATTACACCTATTGAAAAGCCATGGTGCTCATAGTAGGGTTCAGACGGGGCCCAACATCCCTATTAGCTTGAGCCGCCCTAGTTTGGGCTTGAGTTGTCATGGCTTGAGCTTTAGTCGTTATAACTTGAGTCAATGTTTAGAGAGCCGACCTTATTACCACATTTTTCATAGCCCCCTCATCATTAGGATCTTGAGGAACATGAGGCTCTTGAGGACCTTAGGGAGGAACTCCCTCATTAACAATCTCCTCTTCCATCCTTCTTTCGGTTGGCCTTTTTGTATTCATATCCTATAGACACAAGAAAAGGGTTAAGAAAGGGACTCCATAGAGTTAAAACTCTATGGCTCTACTAAAGAGTAATGAAATAAGTGAAATTTCCTAAGCATTTTAAAGCCTCACATTCATAAGTGTGGCGCGCTTCACACTCACTACCAAGACTCTACTAGACGTGGTTCATGAGACAACATCGTAGAATCATTCTAAACCTTGTGGTCTGATTTCCAAGTTTGTCACGACCCAGGGGTAACCCCTAAATGTAACACGGCTTACTCGACCGTGAAGGGGTCTCATACAAGGCCTTAGCCAAATCATAAACATAAGTAATAGAAATGATGCGGAATTTAAAACTTTTAGAATCGAAGTCTTTTCATTAATATCCAAAAATTGGAGTCTAAACATTGTCTCAATGAACCATCTACTACAATAGAATATCAATACGGGTCACATCCCTTAACAACATACTCTCTAAAAGAAATGTAAGATGGGAACTAAAACAATAAGTCTTGTCCTCGAACCATGAGGACTCACCGAGTGTGGAGAATATTCAACCCAAGCTCTACTCAAAAGGAGAGGTATACCTCAACGATCGAAACCTAGAGATATGAAAATGTAGATGATATGGGTTAGCACAAAAATGTACTAAGAATTGAAGCCAATAATAAAATCCTTAAAACATGCTTAAAAGGGACATTTAGTTCAAACCATGAATTTGTTAAGTTTAAAACTCATCGCGCATATTTGTGAAGAAACATAAGTCACATCATATCATAAGCAACCCAAAGCTATACTTGTCCAATGCATACGTAAGATCCCATAATCCTACCTAATACTAAGTACCAGCTTTAGGTCACCAACATCATACATATCATACCTTTAACTCTTCATTAGACAACATTCATAGACAAGGAAATATTCATATTAATAACTTGAAGCAAGTAAAGTCATCCTTAACAAAAATACATACCTTAAATGCATAATTCATAAGTTTCCATAGCATAAGATAAACTTAAAACAACCACTCTTAAAGCCTACTTGTGTAGTGAACAAATGGAGTCCTATACCCTCACTCATACTAAATAGTACCTCTTAAGAAGTCATAGTTATTGTTGACGTTCTTGTCATATTCATATTCTTACCATATAGGGAAATATAGCTTAACCAATATAGACCATGTGAGCTACATAGAATCCGGTGTCTTACCCCCACACCAAAAAAAAGAGGTGTTCTACTTGGCTAAGGTAGAACTAACTTATTAGCTTTTAGATGGATCCACTAGTTAAAGACCTCTGTGGGCACATAGTTATGGGATATGGATATTGCTACTAGAAATCTGGACTACTAACAGGGTGGTTTCCATCTCAATAGATACCTATATTGGGAACCTAGACCACTAGCATGAAGGAACCCATCTAATACTCATATCCACTCTGTGCTAAGCATAATTCCCTTTAAATTCATATTCAGTTCATGTTCATGAAAATGCACTTGTTTCACAAACCAACATAGTATCATAACAGCTCATAGATTCATTAGGTGATAATGTCCTTTCAACCTTAGAATCATTAATATTTGAGTAAACCTTTCACATCATATTCATAGTGTGTTCATGAGAAAAACCTTTCATTCAACACAACAACATTATCATATTCATAGGAATTTCATGCATATTCATGTGTAAGTTTATGGGGAGAATAATATTGCAATCACACCATCGGTACACAATATTCATAGGATCTTCACTATCTAAGTGCATCATAAGTTCATACACAATTCTCATCAGCATGTACAACGCACACTACTTTCCCTTCAAGTCCATGAACCAAACTCAACCCAAACATCTAGAATTTCTACTTTAGATAGGGTAATATAATGATTCAATAACTCAATCAGCATACACATAATCAATTGACATACTTCTATAATCAATCAAGCCACATCATGAATTCACATTTTAATAATATGGGGGATTCATGGGCTCTTGGGGTGATTTTTATCATAAATCAATAATCAATCATTAATTCAACCATAATCCACAATAGTCAACCATAATCAACCATATATAAACAATTGAAAGTGTTTTTGAATGAGAACCCACGACTTAGAATGAAACCCTAGGTTTTTGGGGAATTTGAAAGCTTGAAATTTAGTTTTGAATGGACTCTGTGGGTGGAAACTACCCATAGATGAAAAGTCACCATACGTTGCTTAAAAATCTCCAAGAAATTTGAGTAAGAAACCTATAATTTGCCAAACCCTATCTCCAAGACTACTCTTCTTCTTCTTTTGGTTTTAGAAAGAGAGATATTGAAGATGATGAAGTTTTAGTTTGATTTGGGTGTTTGAGTATAATGACTTAGTGTAGGGAATTTTGACTTAAAAACAACTTGTATAGTAGCCCTAAGAATACCCAAAATGACCCCACTTTAATTAGATTTGAAAGGAAATGACTTGAGTAACCTTCATTTAAGTAACCACGTAAGGCACCACGAGCCACCTTCACGAGCCATGGTGATGACCACGATCCATGGTCCCTCTCGTGAAGGTGGGGCATAAGCTAGGCACTTGGTACCCTTGCCCAAGGCATTCATCCATGAGCCATGGTCCCTCTCATGCTCCCTCTCATGGTCCTTGGGGCAGTAGCTAGGCTACTTTATGCCACAAGCTAAATTGCCCAAGGCGTCTTTACGAAGGGCCAACGCGATATGGTCAAGACCAGGAGCCGTGGTCCCTTCCGTGATGTTGAGGCAGTAGCTAGCATTTTTCGTAGCCATTTTTCCATGGTCAAGGAAGGTTCACGAGCCACCTTCACAAGCCATGGTGTGGACCACGATCCGTGGTTGCCCTCGTGATGTTTGGGCATTTTGCTCCAAGCTAGGGGCAGCCTTGGCCTTCACCCGTGTAACCCTCATTTCAACTCTAGAAGGTCTTTTAATCTACGGGGAGTCATTTTATGATTTTTACTATTATGTGGCTCTAGTTTACCCTACTATTTTCCAGACTGTTACAAGATTTGAGCAAAACTTTGCGAAAAATGAATAATCAAAAGGTCCAAGATAATATAATCACAGGAAATCAAGGTGATTGTGTTGAGTTGCAGCCTCTTGGGTTATTAATGAGAACGCTAAGGATCATGTTGGTAATCTACTCTGAGATGCATTGAGGGTGTAGGATCCACCAGAACCAAGACTGCGTGATAATTACAATGTCGAATCAACACTATCAAATCTAAAGGACCCATTGTTCTCCCTCTTCTACCCCCGGGGCATACATTCGTGGTGACTAGCAGTTTGATGTAGATGCTTACAACAAGGGGGTTATTTTCTGGTATGTCTTCGGAAGATCTGCATGGGCACATTGCCAAGTTGAGGAGTGTTTGCAAGAGGTGTGTGGGGAGACCAAAGTTGGATATGAATGTCATATGGTTAAGGGTCATCCAACTATTATTGATCAGTGATGCTGCGCTATGGTTTTTTGAGCTTTCGTACAACTCGATTCATACATGGAACCAATTTCACAAGGTGTTCATAGCCAAGTACTTTCCGTTGTCAAAAAAGGTGAATGACAAAGATAAACTCAACAACTTCGTGGCACTACTTGGGAGTCTGTGAGTAGTTTCTGGGATAGGTTCACTGCATTCATAAGAAGTGTTCCGATCCACCGCATTGATGATGAGTCACTGAAGGAGTATTTCTACAGAGGTCAAAATGACAATGGTAAGGTTGTGCTTGATACTATCGCTCAAGGATAATATGTTGAGTGGTCTTTTGAGGAGATCACTGAGAAACTGGAGAAGATTTCCCGTAACAATAAAGCATTGAGCACTCGAAAGTTAGACACTGGAAGAAACACTTTTGCAGTTCAATCTACACCTAGTCAATCTGTCGATGACATTCTTGAGGAGATAGCTCAGTTAAGGACATAACTTGGGTTGGTATTGAATCATGTAAGTGGAAGTCCAGAAAAGGTAAATGCGGTAAATAACTTTACTAGGACTCCACCAACACCGGGTGAGGAATACTACTATGAGGAGGATGCTTACTTGGTGAATGATCAGATGAGGGGTTTCTGTACAAACACCCAAGGTTCTAATGCGGATAATTGGTGCCAAGGTCAAAGAACCCAAGGTCGGTACTATGGTAACTACAATCGAGAGGATCAATATGTCCCGGATGGAAACTACAATCGCGACAACAACTACAATCAGAACAACTATAGAAACCAAATGAGAGAGTTGGGTCTTAAGTTCCACCTGCAAATCAGGAATCTGGTAATAGGAAAGCTGGAGGTAGTATGTCACGAATTGAGGATATGATTCAAAAAAAGATGAAGAGGTTTGACTTGACTGATGAGGATGTGAAATAACTTGTCTGCAATCGGTCAAAAAGTTGATGCCCATTGATGCCCATGTAGTGTCGATAATGTAACTTGAGCAGAAGTTTAATTAGTTGTCCACTACAGTAAACACACATCAGCCGTGCACACTTCCTAGTAAGACGATCCAAAATCCGAAGAATGATGGGCATTGTATGGCATCCAATACTCAAGGGGGTAAATAGACCTTTGATCCACCTATGCTGTCTGAGGTTGGAATTGTGGTTTAAAAAGATGATGATTAGATTGAGGTTACTGGAGAGTCCTAGAATGCTACAAACAAGAAAGCAGAGATAACCCAAAAAGTTATCCCCATTCCTATACCTCCACGTCTATTCCCACAGAGGATAGTTAAGAAGAATGAATAAGGGAAATACAGTAGGTTTATTACTATATTGAAACAACTTTCTATCAAATTTCCGTTGATAAAGGGTTTTGAGCAAATGCATGGTATGCAAAAATTATGAATGATTTAGTGACTAAGAAAAGGGTCGTCAGTTTTGAAGATGATGATAGGTTACAACATTCCAGTGCTATTGATACTAGGTCGCTTGTGTAGAAGAAAGAGGATCATGGTGCTTTCACTATTCCTTATACCATTGGGTTGCTGCATTTTGCGAAGGCGTTGTGAGATTTGGGTGCGATCATTAATCTGATGCCATTGTCAATTTACAAGAAGTTGGGTTTAGGATCTCCAAAACAGATTGCAATGCTATTACTAATGGCTGATAGATATTTGAAGAAGCCCATTGGTATTCTCCAAGATGTTTGTTAAATTGGAGACGTTTATTTTTTCAGCGGATTTTGTGATACTCGACATTGAGGTTGATTTTGTCGTTCCTATCATCCTAGGAAGACCATTCCTTGCTATTGGGCACGCCTTAATCAATATGGAGAAAGTGCAAATGAATTTCCGATTTAATAGTGAATAGGCAAATTTTAATAACTGTAGGTCCATGAAGCAGTAAAGCGATCTCAAATTAGTGTCATTGGTGAATCATATTGTGGAGCGAGGTTCTGATCTATCTATTGAAGAGAGGTTGGGTGGTGAGGCACTTGCCACGGTATTGATGAATTTTGAGGGTGATGGTATTGAGGACTATTATGAGTTAGTTGCCACACTTTATAGGTTCGAATTCCGTTCCAAATCGTAGAAATTAGAGATATGAAGAATCACCACTCTCCACCCGCAAAACCGTCTGTTGAAGAGGCTCCAAAATTTGAGCTTAAGGCTCTACCATCACATTTGAGGTATGTATTCTTGGGTAGAGATGGTACTTTATTGGTCCTCATTGTGGCCGATTTGAATGTGGAACAAGTTGAGTCTTTGGTTTCAATGCTGAAGAAGTTCAAGAGGGCTATTGATGCAGGTATTACGGACATTATTGGGATTCCTCCTGGCATTTGTTTTCATAAGCTTAGTGTTGATCACCAAAGGAGACTAAATCCGCCTATGCAAGAGGTAGTGGAAAAGGAAATCATCATGTTGTTGGTTGTTGGAGTCATTTATTCCATTGTAGCTAGTACTTGGGTTTCTCTTGTTCAGTGTGTGCCCAAGGGAGGTGGGATTACTGTGGTACCTAATGCAAAAAATGTGCTTGCTCCGATGCGGCTAGTAACTGGATGGAGAGTATGCACGGACTATCAGAAATTAAATACTTGGACAGAAAAAGACCACTTCCCTATGTCGGTCATGGATCAGATGTTGGACTGCCTTGCTAGTAAGGGTTTGTATTGCTTTCTTAATGGTTAGTCGGGCTACAATCAGACCAAGAAAAGACCACCTTCACATGCCCTTATGGTACTTTCGGCTTCAAACGGATGTCATTTAGGTTGTGTAATGCTTCAATGACCTTCCAGCGTTGCATTATGTCGATATTTTCTAATATGGTGGAGGACACTATTGAGGTATTTATGGATAATTTCTTTGTAGTATGTGACTCATTCAATGGTTGTTTGGATCATTTGGCCGAGGTACTTAAATGGTTTGAAGTGTCAATCTTGTGCTTAATTAGGAAAAGTGCCACTTCATGGTGAAAGGGAAGATAGTTCTGGGCCATCAGATTTCTGAGAAGGGTATTGAGGTTCATAGAGCTAAAGTTGAGGAATAGAAAAGCTTTCACCACCTATCTCCTTTAAAGGTGTTAGAAGTTTTCTTGGGCATGCATGTTTTTATGGGAGGTTTATCAAGAATTTCTCCAAAACTGCACACCCATTGTGCAAATTGCTCGAAAAGGAGTGTAAATTTGATTTTAATGATGCTTGTCTGATAGCTTTAGGAGAGTTGAAAGAAAAGCTAGTTTCCGCACCTATCATTATTTCACCAGATTGGGGGCAACCGTTTAAAGTGATGTGTGATGTGAATGGAGTGGCGCTTGGTGTGGTATTGGGACAGAGGTGAGAAAAGATTCTTCATCCTATTTACTATGCCAGCATAGCTCTAAATGGGGCTCGAAAGAACTATACAATGACTGAACATGAACTCCTTGCTGTGGTTTTCGCATTCGAGAAATTTCTATCCTACTTACTTGGTACTAAGTTCATAGTGCATACTAACCCTTCTGCATAGAGGTATTTGATGGCTCAAAAGGATGCAAAACCGAGGTTAATTAGGTTGGTGTTGTTGTTGCAAGAGTTTTATTTTTAGTTGAAAAACAAAAATGGGACAGAAAATCAAGTTGCCGATCATTTGTCCAGATTAGAGGAGGAAGCGATGCTCAAGCTAGGAGATGGGGCTGAAATTAAATATATCTTTCTAGACGAATGAGTTTTGGCTGCTTCTCATGATCTTATTCCTTGGTTCGCAGACTTTGCTAACTACTTGGCAAGTGATCCAGTTCCATCGAATTTGTCGTTTCACCAAAGGAGAAAGTTTATGCATGATGTGAAGAGGTTATTTTGAGATGAGCCTTATTTGTTTCGTATTTGTCCTTATGGGATAATTCGTCCCTGTATGCCCGAGGTTTAGATGATGAGTATACTAGAGGCGTGTCACCCTTCAGCAGTTGGTGGGCATCATAGTGGTATTCGGACTGCACATAAAATTTTGCAGTCTGGGTTTGTTGCCCTACCATCCACAAAGATGCTCATTATTTTGCCAAGTCTTATGATCGTTGACAAAGAGAAGTAGGAACTTCAAAGAGGCAAGGGCTACCTATGAATTTGATATAGGTGATTGAGTTGTTTGATGTATGGGGAATTGATTTAATGGATTTATTTGTGAGTTCACATGGGATGAAGTATATTCTTGTTGCGGTTGATTATGTGTCGAAATGGGTGGAAGCAATTGCTCTTTCAAACAATGAAGGTAAAAATGTGACCTCATTCGTGAAAAAGTATATTTTATCTAGATTTGGTACACCTAGGGCAATTATCAGCGATGTAGGTTCCCACTTTTGTAATAAGTTGTTCAAGGAATTGCTAGAGAAATATGGAGTCCGTCACAATGTAGCCACTCCTTACCATCCGCAGTCTAGTGGGAAAGTTGAACTGTCTAACAGAGAGATAAATGAAATCCTTGCTAAGACTTTGAATGCAAACAGAACTTATTGGTCAAGAAGGGTTGATGATGCTCTTTGGGCCTATCACACCACATTCAAGACCCCCCTAGATATGTCCCCCTTCCAGCTTGTATATGTTATGTCTTGTCATTTGCCGGTAGAGCTAGAGCATAAAGCTATATAGGCGCTAAAGAAGTTGAATTTGGATTGGGGCTTCTCATCGAGTCAAAGAGTGAATGACATGAATGAGCTTGATGAGTTTCACATAAACTATTATGAAAGTTCAGTCTTGTACAAGAAGAAGATAAAGAAGTATCATGATAGAAAGATTGAAAAGCGTGAATTTGTTATGGATGATCTGGTGATTCTATTCAACTCAAGGTTGCACTTGTTTTCGGGCAAGCTCAAGTCCAAGTGGACCGGGCCATTCATAGTCATGAAAGTGTTCCCACATGGAGCAGTCGAGCTCAAAAACAAGGAGGGAACACGGTTCAATGTGAATGGTCAAAGGATCAAGGTCTACACGGGGAAAGAGGAAATTGTGCAAGAAGTGGTTGAGGCCTATTATCTTGATGAAGTCTGAGTAACCAAGAGGCTTGCGTCATGCCGCGACGTTAAATCAAGCGCTGCTTATGAGGCAACCCAAAATGTACAATCTAGCCAACTATAGGTTTTTTTTTTCGTTATTGGATTTTATTGTTTTATTTTAATTTATGTAATTCTTTAGATATGTGTTTTATTTTTGAATTAGTGTTGGCTTGATATAGAATAGGGTATTTGTCTAAAAACTGTCAAGAAAATGTCAAAAGAAAGACCTCATGGTTGATACATGTGTAGGGATCAACAGCCGAATCTATAGAAAACAGGTTGTGCAGAGGTCTACGGACCCCATGGATGGTCTGTGGGTCCATCCACGGACCCTTAATGCTGTCGGTAGACACCCAAGTAAGTCTTCGAAAAGTCTAAGTATTATAGTGACCTACTGACTGGACCTATGATCCGTAGGTCGACCCACGACCTGTAGACGAGGTCTCATTGGTCCAATCCTAGGGTTCTGCTGACCTAACCCGGACCCCCTTTTAATAAAAACCCCTCAATTTTAAATTCATCCCCCACTATCCATATTCCCTCCTAACCGTTTCTAACCCCTTCAAATCCCATAACTCCCTCCTTAACTCCACAAATCACTCTCTTCTCACATACATATCCTCTCATTTCCCATCACTCCCTTCTTCTCTCCTAAAAATCATCACATTCTCCCCTTGCAAAATATCTCTTGATCCGGATTCGGTGTCGAAAGGCTAGAAAAAGGTCTAAGGAGTTCATTGCTATCACACACTCACCCATTTTGCTTACTTGTAATGTAACACGACTTCACTCTCACTTTAAATTTCATTGTTCATTGTCAATTCATGAAGTGACGAAGTGGATCTTCACCTTAGGAGCTTTTTTCTATCAAATTGCATGATAAAATATAGGTAGAAACACTGTTGGGACGATGGAATGTGAGCGTGTTGTTCATTTTAACCAAAATATCCCAAGTAATAGGCAGCATTGGAAGTTTTGACTTAGGGTTCATAGGATTTGGTATGATAATTTGTAAGCTCGTGTTAAAATATAAACCTAACGATGATTTATTACCTAATCACATGTTGAAATGCATGTGTAGGCCTAATATGTTGTAAACGTTGAAAGAAATGACACACAAGAATTTTGTCTAAAACATGGAACAGATCTGACCCACGAGACCCTGTCCACGGACCGTAGGTCCACTTACGGACTCTAGGTCGAGTTTGTGGGTCTGTTGTACATGAAATAATCACTTAAGTGTCGAACCACGGAGGTGGACTATGGTCCTTCGTTCCATTGACAGACCGTTCTACACATCTGTGGTTTACATCAGAGACCCAACTTTTGGGTTCTCTGACCTACAGACCATAGGTACCCACCGTGGGTAGGCAGTTCAGCTACTGCCCATATATTTTTTGGTTTTTTGTTTTTATTTTTTCTTGTTCTAAACGTTTTTTGAGTGTGTTATATGCTTGTATTGGTACTAAGGAAGCTTCTACATGTACTACGACCCAAAAAAAGCTCCGACTTACCCTGCGAAGGGCAAGTTAAAATTAGTTGCAGCATCTTTTCGGTTGATCGATAAGGATACTAATGCAGAGACTGACCCTGCATATATCCCACCTCCTACCAGGGCATCTCACTACGCCACACACCACACGGAACCAAGCACGACAAGTGCAAGTCGACGTGGTCACTACCCCCAGTCTGATGAGATGGATACACCTATCGGTTTACCGGCTAGCTCTGAGTCCACATCAGGTTCCGGCTGCATCTCTAGCTCAAGCTCTAACGGAATCACCGCCACATCCTCCGAGGCTACTAGTGCGGGTGACATCACAGTGCCCATAATACCGATCCTGCACTAGTTCATATGGACCCCAATAGATGGTGTCTACGTGGCCAGTACCAGCTATACAGAGATGCTTGCATGATTACTGAGAAGGACAGCATGGCTCAACTAGTCACCGATGAGTGTTGGGTTCTCACAGGCACCCTCAATACCGCGTCTGACATCCACACTCTATTCTAGAGTCATAGGTGCGATTGGATGGCTTGTAGCCCAAGGTACATCAGTGAGGAGATAGTTAGGGAGTTTTATGTTTCCTACGCCGCCACCCTCAGAGGAACGATTGACAGATGGGCCCAGTCCGCCGCCCAGCCTCCACTCATGGCTACACTAGTGCGCGGGTTTTCAGTTGACATATAAGAGACCACTCTACGCAGGTTCCTATATAGTCTAGGCCATACTCTTCCTATCAACATGGCCAAGTTCGACTATTTCATGGATATTATTCAGAGTGGTGAATTTTATAGGAATGCCAATTAGAGGGAGGCCCTTTTGTGCTTGTTATCCTATCATCTTGCTACAGACATAGAGTGTGCCGAGTGGGTCAGCACCCCAAGCTTATGTATCAAAAAGGCCACCCTGACATTTGTGGCCAAATTATTCTGGTTGCTGGTGCGGAATCATGTGTCCCCAACTTCGGCAGATAATGTAGTTACATAGGACTGAGCAGTTATGGTTGCAACTTTAGTTGCTAGGATGGACGTCGACTTTGCCTGCATGCTTATTGCGGAGATACATTAGAGGGCCTTCAAGGCCACAACCACCTTTCCCTTCCCATGCCTCATTATACAGTTGTGCAGGAATACTGGAGTACCGGTTGGCTCTGTGATATATTGCTTCAGGCGACCAAGACTCTAGATAAAGGCCTAATTCAAGATGAGGCCAATATTGTTGCACATCGCAGTGAGCGGAAGGTTGAGGTGCCACCATTGGGAGTGGAGTTGGTAGTAGATGCGGAGAAGATGCAGGGTGAGGAACCTACCCTTCCAGCGACTACAAAGGATGCTTCAGCTTCCCCATCTCCAGCCTCTAGTCAGGATCCTCGATCCTCTAGAGTCACTACTTCCTCAGGGTCTATTTTTTTGCCCTTACATCATATCTAGAAGTTGAAGTCCCAGATGGCTACCCTACTTGAGCATGTGAGGCCTTGGATGCAGCGTATGATACCGTTTTATTTTTTACTTTTGTGCATTGGGAACAATTGCACTATATTTTCTTGGGGGTGGGGTAAATGGATTGTGAGTGATAGGGTGAAGTATGAGTAACCCAACTCATAATCCTCTCTTATGTTTTCTTGCCTATGTTCTTTCCCCTAAGGAATTGTTTTAATTTATGTTTAACCAGCATGTTTAGGAATGTATGTGTAGGAGTAAGTAGAAAAAAGATATCATGATGGCATAAAAAAAGCCTAAAAAATGATGTGCTAAATAGATAGTCTGGATGAGTTGAATGTGTTGGATCTCAATGTTAAATAATAAGGTACTGGTTTGACGTCTTCACCTAGGCAAAAACTTGAACTGGGTAATCTGCTAATCTCATAATGAAACAATGTGCCAAGAGTGTGTGGGAAAAGATGAATGTTCAAACCGTTGTGCCAATCTAGAACTTTCCCCGTTGGTCTTGGTAAGTCGATCTAGGCTAGAAGTTGGGAAATGATCTTAGGCCCATGTTCAAATTAGTCCAATTAAGCCTGAAATGATCCGACCAAATGAAAGCATTATTCCCCTTTAATCTAAATATTTGAGCCGTAAATATATCATTTGTGTTAATTCACCTAACTCACCTTGCTTTAAAATATTGTCTTGGCCTCGATCTCTCCTTGGACATGTGTAGCTTGACTTAGGCCAAAAGCTTAAGGTGAGGGTGGCTTAGTAAAAAAGTTACCTTGATCTTGGCCCTGGTATGAAATCGGATATTGTGCACCTCAACTAATGTAAAATCCATAAGTTGAGGGTGGCTATGAAAGAGGAAACCGAAAGAAAAAAAAAGGTATGTAAAGAGTTCTGTGTTGAAAAGATAAAAACAAAATATAGAACTGGGTGTGAATTTGTGCAAGAGGAGAAAATAAATGATAAATAAAAGTACGGAAAGAATAAAGAAAAATTAAGTGAAAGAAAAAGAAAAAAGTGAAAAATAAGAGACACAAAGTCAAAAGTCACATCCATGTTGAAAAGAGTCAAGGGAAAGCAAGTAACAAATGAAAGGATGCCAAAAATAGGTCGATAAAGAGGTAAAAAGCCAATGTAATGTTAAGGAGGGTAGAAATTCACTAAAAAAGTACACAAATGTACCACTCCTGACCGTGAGCCTATGTCACAAGCTAACAAAGTCCTATAGTGATCCTAGCAATTAGTTTGGAGTGTCTAAGCAATGAAAAGAAGGGCAAGCCTATGGTATTGACCAATAACTGTCTTGACATCACTTCTGAGCGTGAGTGTTGAATGAATACTAAAATTCAAAAATTAATATCTTTTGATTGAAAATGATTTCGTTTGATATGAGGGCACTAGTTACATTATCAAAAAGTTGGTACCTTGGTGATTGTTAAAAGTGTATGTTGTGGTGTTTGTTGGTCGATCTGTGTCATATTTTAATCCACATGATTTAGCTTGATTGAGTGTGAATGAAAAGATTTTCACTAGAAAAGGGAGTCGAGATATAAAGCCATGTGATTGCTTGAGTTTGAATGTCTGCTTCTACACAAGAATCGTTTAGAGTCTTAGTGCGTCGCTTGAGGACAAACAACGAATTTAAGTTGATGGTGTAGTGTGTGTCTAGGGCCATTTTGTGTTAGAATTAATGTATATTGTGTTATATTTGTAGGAATTAGGCTTGGACGAGGTCGAGAGAGATGACAACTGAAATTCTACAGAAGGATCCACCCACGAAGGTGACCTACGGACCGTAGGTCCAGTCACAGTGTGTTGTGAGTAAACATTGAAAGATCATCAGGGAGGTCTGACTAACTATGGAACCACGGAGCCCAATGATGGAGCGTACGTCGATCCATGGGCCTTCCTACATATTCGTCGATGAGATAAGTGATTTAGAGTTCCAGTACCAGATGAAAAGTTCCAAGTGTAGAGCCACGAAAGGGGGACCCACGGACCGTTAACCTACGGTTCGTACTGTACACCCGTCGTTTGTATCTGAAAGTTGAAGGTTCCAGCCTCTGTGGAAAATTTCTAAGTATCGAGCTATGAAAGGGACCTACAGACAGTAGGTCTAACTACAGTCCATAGGCCAGTCTAGTCTATCGAGCCGCGTCTAAAAGTTTTATTTCCTTATTTCACTTCCTCTTTGTTTAGGACAAGTTTTTATATAAATAGGGTATGTAAACCTCATTTTTGGGGGTTAGACACCATTGTATACGTTTAGTTCTTGATATTTTCTTGGGAATTAACTTACAAATTTTGGAAATTTGATTTCCTACTTTAGCTTTATAAGATTTTTGCTTTGAAATATCAACTTGAGATTACGGGTTTCTTCTTCTCAAGACGTAAGTTCATGAATTATTCTTCTATAAAAATTAATTTTGTTCTTTCAAGAATGAGTAGCTAAATCCACAACTAGGGTTGTGTGAACAATGAGCAATTAACAACGTATGAATAATAACTAAGCAATTCTTGAATAGTGTTGGTGCATGTATTGGTAATTCTTTTGCTTAGAAGTCTTTTTAACGTTGGCCAACGTTAGAACTAGGCCTTATTGCTACTTGTTAGACCAAGGAGGTAGTTAATAAGTAAAGAATTATCAACAGAGATTTAGTGTGATACTATCTAATAGTATAATGTCAATTGGTGCAAGGGTTAAAACTAAGTCATATATTGACGTGATGTCTAATTTGAGAGAAAGGTAACGGTTAGTAAATTATACACACGTAGCCGAACCAACGTGTGGGGGGTGAAATTCCCCATTTGGAGGACCAATCACCTAGGGATACCTAACTTACCACTTTGCATGTGATCCACTAGCAAATGATTACTATTATAAGGATTAGCTCGTTAAGAGCTTATGGGGAACACATAAACCCTAGTTTCTCTCTCGCATTAATAACTACAAAGTTCGAATCTCGTTCAGTTGTTACGTAACAACATTCAGTTATTTGTTTCACAACCCCCCCCGCCCCCTTTACTTACTTGTCTCTCTAATAACTTGACTAAACAAACATAATAGTGAGTTAAGTTTAAGTCTAAACCATAGTCCTGGTTGGATCGACCCCAACCTACAAGTCGGGTTTTGTACTTGATAACAATCGCTTATACCTCTTTAGGGAGATATAATTTGATTGTATCAACTTTCAACTGTCATTTCCTTTTCAATGAATATTAATAATGTTCAGAATATGGTGTCAAAGACGTTCTTTTCAATATGCATTGTGTCAAGACTATCACGCATCATATTGTGTGTCCAATATTTCAACTAAAAAATATGCTCTTTTTGTTTCATATATTTTCCAGCACATTACCAACATCATAAACATCCCCCCATTTCCTTTTAAGAGATTTGTCTTGCCACACCCTGAGCCTAAACCTTGGCGGGAGTGGCACTCGAGAACCATTGTTAGCCCCAAGCGAACCCTTGGACTAACTAGACTCTTTGCGGAAGACTTTAAGCATTAAGAAGCGAATTTAAATGCAATATAACTCAACTATCTCAAACTAAACTTAAAATGTTTTAGAAATAAACATTTAACTTAGCCAAAATGGTAACTCAAATTTGAACATAAGCCAGTAACATGACACTGACAAACGAACAACTACCTATCTATGAAGCCTGTAACAAATGAGATAGACGTCAGGACAAGACCCAGGACATCCTATTGAATAAACTATAAAATAGTGAAAAGGGATCCTCCGAAATCAAGGAGGCTCACCAACTGACTCTGAGTGCTCAACGGGATCAACGATACACTAGATGCTTATCCTTGTTACCTGTATCTGCATCATAAAATGATGCAGATCAAATGGCATCAGTACATTGAATGTATGAGTATGTGAGGGGAAAACTAAACATGAAATAAGCTTGTGAGGAATCTGGAAATAATACTTACCTTTGCGTTACTCAACTCATGGATACTCAACCCAAATGCAAAGTAAAGCAACAATAAAGGTGCAGTTGTAAAAAGAATTTAAAATAGTAGATGACAAATCAATGTGTTAATGAAATACATTAGCAACTCACTTTACATATAAAGTAATATAACACTGTGGGGGTTTCTCTAACTGACAACAATCATTATGAGATAAAGTGATGATACAACGTCTCTCCCACGCTCCCCAAGAGTTTTCCTATACCTTGTTGTGATATAAGAACACCTCAACTAAGTGGATCCACTAGTCTATTCTAAAAAGCACTATGGAATCATATAAAAAGTATGACCCTTTCTACCCATGATGGCTACACGGTTTATGGAGAGTTGAGTTATAATGAACTCGTTCCCATACCGATACTCAATACTACTCCCAAAATTTACTCAACTCATATGTTTTAAAACAAAACTCTTTCTATGAGTTGAGATAACTACTCAAAAACTAGCTCAATGCTCTTTTGGAAATCGATGTTTCCTCTCTTGTTTAAATGTGAAAATATTTCAACTATTGGGAATACGTATTTCCTGTATAATCTTTGAAGAAATAAACTTTACTCCTACTCTTTACTGAATTCAAAAGTCAAACTTTAAAACAAAGTTAAAATGTTTGTAAAAGACTTTTGGAAAACTCTATGAACTTCTCTTGACTTGACTTTTAACTTTTCTTGAATTGAATTATAGATTCAAGGCTCATGATCTCATGTTTATGGATGATTTCATAATATTTTGACGTACCTTAGAGTGTAGTAATCAACTAGGAAACTTAGGTACATTGCTAGGGAATTAGTATCGAAAGAAGTGGGGAAAAATAGAAGACCTGGTGTCCCTAGGGCTCTGAGTGGCACGGGGCCCAAGAGCCCAAACTTCATAGTCTGGGTTGGGGCCCTCTGAGTGGCTCGGTGCCCAAGAGCCCAAACTTCAAACTTTGAAGTAGGGTGCTCTGAGACGTGTGACACCCCTGCAGAGAAATACCCCGATTTTTCTTGCTTGTTTCTCAACTCTCAACCCTCTAAACTCAACTAGTTTCTTCCCCAAACAGTTTGGATCAAATACACAACCAAAATGTACAAGAACCTACTCAAAAGTACATCAATTCTGATGAATATAACTCAAGAACTCCTCAACAACTTCAACAAATCAAGAACCCAAACGAATTTCAACAAAACCCATCAAGAATTAAATTTCTAAACCTTCAAGAATCTAAATTCGTTGAAATAAATTATGTTTGGCGTGTGGGTGAACTTACCTAACGCTATGTGATCCCATACACCTCGTAGGGATCACCCCTTGATGAAATCCACGATCTTAGCATCAAGAATTTGACGATTCCTTGCTTCGTCTCCTCTTTTCTCCTAATCTTTTCTCTTCTCTGAAAACCGTAACTTTGTTTTAAAAAGAATAAACTAAATCCAAACAGTTTAGACCCTAACTTAATTACCAAAACCGAAATTAATTAATTGGTTGGCGAAAAGTCCATAATGTCCTTCTAAAATCCGGTTTTGACTTTCCTTATCTAGAGAACCAAACTTCAAGTGGACATATCTTACTCATACAAACTCGGAATTGAGAAAACTCAGCGGCGTTGGAAAGATAATTCAACGATCCATGCTACCGTATCTTGTAGCACACCTAACTCATGTTGATAACGGATTTATGGTCGTTCTAAGTTGACCAAAAACTCAAACTTAACATAACTTAACCAATTTTCCCGATTTTCCATTCTTTCCAAAACTGGCTCTTTCTATATCTAGCTCTTTCTAGTTCTTTCAAATAGAGTGGTGTTACAATATCTCCCCCTTGGGAACATTCGTCCTCGAATGAGATTACTCTTAGTAGGCTAAGGCTGCAATATCTAACATCTAGCTTAAACACCCAACTAGAAAAATGCAAATACAACATGCGAATATAAAAATGAATGCCAAGAAAAGGATTAGTACCTTAGTTTGGAACATCCCCAGATTCGAAGAGATGTGGGTATCTCTTCTTCATTTCCAGCTCAGATTCCCAAGTAGCTTGCTCAACAAACTTGAATTTGACTAATGCTACTTCCTTGTTCCTCAACTTGCGAACTTGACGGTCTAGAATCTGACAAGGATCTCCTCATAAGACAAGCTATCCTTGATAACACTATCTTCAATTGGTATGATAAGTGAAGAATCTCCGATGCACTTCTTCAACATGGAAATATGAAATACCAGATGAACCGCTACTAAATCTTGTAGCAGCTCTAACTCAAAAGCTACATTTCCAATCCTCTTGGGTATTCTGTAAGGACCCATATACCAAGGACTAAGCTTCCCCTTGTTACCAAATCTCATAACACCCTTCATGGGTGAAACTTTCAAGTATACCCAATCATCTATTTCAAACTCTAACTCCCTCATTCGAACATCAATGTAGGATTTTTGACAACTCTGCGTTGTTTTCAACCTCTCTTGAATAATTTTCACTTTCTCCATAGCTTGATGAACTAAGTCTGGTCCTATCAACCCAGCTTCACTAACCTCAAATCATCCAATTGGAGAACCGCATCTTCTCCCATAAAGAGTTTCATATGGAGCCATCTAGATGCTAGAGTGGTAACTATTGTTGTAAGCAAACTCAATGAGAGGTAGGTGATCATCTCAATTATTTTTAAAATAAATCACACAGGATCTCAACATATCTTCTAAGGTCTGAATAGTACCTTTTTCTTGACCATCTGTCTAAGGATGAAAAGCAGTACTCAAGTTCACCTTTGAACCCAAGCCTTTCTAGAATGACTTCCAAAACTGTGCAGTAAATAGGCCACCTCTATCTGAAATATTGAAACTGGAACCCCATGAAGTCTAACTACCTTGAAAATACAACTTGGCATAATCCCCTGCGGAATGGATAGTCTGTACTAGGAAACAGATGGCTGGTTTTTTCATTCTATCAGCAGTCACCCAAATAGAATTATGTTGCCTGCGAGACCGTGGCAACCCAATAATGAAGTCCATATTGATCATCTCCCCCTTCCATTCAGGAATCTCTATACTCTGAGCTATGCTACTGGGCCTTTGAATGTGTATTGACTTGATGAATGTGAATCAATAGGCTTAGGGCATTCCTTTCATAAATGAATGATGAAGTATTCTAGGCTATGTCTTGAACCGATAGACCTAATGTTGGTGGCCCTTCGTGATGAGTCTAGAAACTAATGTGATGTTAAAACTTGAATCGGTAGTCCTAGTGTTGGTAGTCCTTTCATGTGTGAAATGATGAACCCTGTATTGGTAGACCTAAATGTTGGTAACCCTTCTTGAGGATTCAATGAGCTATCCATGCAATGTACCATGAATCGATAGGCCTATCACATTCCTTTCATGTGTAATCAAATGTCTTGGGTCGATAAGCCAGTGGCATTCTTCTCAAGCACAATAATGAAATGTAAATGAACTACTCTATTGGAATGGAGGCTAAGCACCGAGTGGATATGGTAAGATGGAAACTCTCCCAATATTAGGCTAGGGTTCCAATGAACATCTTCCTGTCCCATAACTATGTGCCCACATAGGATTTTAGCTAGTGGATTCCATCCAAGCTAAATGTACCAAGTTCTACCTTAGGCAAGTAGGACACCTTTTTATGGTGTGGGGCCATATGGCACCGGATTCCATGGTTAACTCTCATGGTGTATGTCGGTTAATGCATATTCCCATCATGTGAGATGTGCATTATAGTTTCTTGAGAAGTTCTATGGAGTGTGGGTGGTTGTATGGGATGCCATCCACGCATTGCACGAGTAGGCTTTGAGAGGGTCATAGTGTGTTCTCTAAGTCTTAATCACTAATGTATGAAAGTCCTCTTAATGAAGCTAATGAAGAATGTTGACTTAAATGTCTAATGTGACTATGCATGCTATACTTGGGTTGTATTATGACTAATTTTCCCTTGTCATGTCTTATGAAATGTTTATGTCTCTTATGTATAGATATTCTGTAAAGGTGAAACGTTGAATGGTAAGTTCACTTTTGGTGACCTTAATGTGGTACTTTAGTGTGGATGATGGTATGGGACACTATCCATACATTGCACATGCTATAGCATGGGGGTTACATGAGGTGAAGGCTTAATGTGAATGTCATGGTTTAATGTTGGTTATGTATCTATTGTGAGAAATGACTTATATGTTGGTTATGTTTGAATAATATGCCTCTTATGCTTATTTTCATGAAGTTTTATCATAATGGCATAAAAGCATGACTTTCAAATAAAATGTCTGTTTTAAGCATGTTTTACATGGCTATCATACTTAGTACTTAAATGTACTAACCCATATTTTCTTCATGTTTTACTACAAGCGTAGGTTCCAGCAAGTGAGTTGCTTCTCTCTAGTTCTAGGGCTTGGATTGAGATTTCCTTGAAGGCTAAGTGGTATGTCCTCATAGATCGAGGACAAGTGTTTAGATGTTTCTTTTCTATCATGTATTAAAAATATTGAGAGTTCCTGTTGTAAAGGGCCATGACCCCACTTTAATTTTCAAGCTATTGTTTTTTGATAGCCATGTGAGACAATAGAGTTCCGTTGTGTTTCAAGTTTTTTTAAGTGAAGTTTTTGGATTGTTTGGATTTAAATAAGTTTTAATTTTGTACTATTTTCTATTATCGAATGCAATGAAATGCTATGAGGCTTGTATGAGACCCTTGGGGGTCAAGTACGTTGTGTTGCATATAGGGGCTAGCCTTGGTTCGTGACAAATTCAAATGCAATATAACTCAACTGTCTCAAACTAAACTCAGAATGTTTCAGAAATAAACATTTCACTTAGCCAAAATGGTAACTCAAATCTGAAAACAAGCCAGTAACAGGACAATGACAAATGAACAACTAATTGTCTATGAATCCTTTAACAACTAAGATGGACGTCCAGACAAGACCCACGATATCCTAATGAACTAACTATAAAATAGTGAAAAGGGGTCCTCCTAAAGCAAGGAGGCTCACCAACTGATTCTGAGTGCTGAACTGGATCAAGGAGGCACTGGATACTGATCCTGGTTACCTGTGTCTACATCATAAAATGATGCAGGCAAAATGGCATCAGTACATTGAATGTACAAGTATGCGAGGGGAATACTAAACATGACATAAGCTTGAGAGCAATCTGAAAAGAGTAGTTACCTTAACTTTACTCAACTCATGGATACTCAACTCAAATGCAAATTAAAGCTACAATAAAGGTGTAGTTATGCAAAGAATTTAAAACAGTAGGTGACAACTCAATATGTTAAAGAAATAAAATAGCAACTTAGTTTATATATAGAGTAATATAACACTGTGGGAGTTTCTCTAACCGATAACCATTACTATGAGGTAAAATGATGATACAACGTCTCACCCATGTTGCCACAACTATCCTATACCTTGTTGTGATATAGAACGCTTCAACTAAGTGGATCCACTAGTCTATTTTAAAAAGCACTAAGGAATCATATAAAAAGTATGATCCTCTCAACCAATGATGGCTACATGGTTTATGGAGACTTGAGTTATTATGAATTCGTCCCCATATCGATGCTCAATACTACTCCCAAAATATACTCAGCTTATATGTCTTACAACACAACTCTTTCTGTGATTTGAGATAATTACTCAAAAACTAGCTCAAAGGCTCTCTTGGAATTTGGTGTTTCCTCTCTTATTTAAATGTGAAAATATTTCAACTCTTGGGAATACTGAGTTCCCATATAATCTTTGAAGAAATGAGCTTTACTCTTACTCTTTATTCAACTCAAAACTCAAGCATTATTACAAGATTAAAATACTTGTAAAAGACTTTT
The DNA here is from genome assembly GCF_019186545.1 of Solanum stenotomum. Lineage (NCBI taxonomy): Eukaryota > Viridiplantae > Streptophyta > Magnoliopsida > Solanales > Solanaceae > Solanum > Solanum stenotomum. The sequence continues at coordinate 45,389,922 of NC_064285.1, read as the reverse complement.
GGAAAACTCTATGATCTTCTCTTGAATTGACTCTTAACTTTCCTTGAATTAAATTATAAATCAAGGCTCAGGATCTCATGCTTATGGATGATTTCATGATGTTTAGAAGTACCTTAGAGTGTAGGAATCAACTAGGAAACATAGGTATGTTGCTAGGGAACTAGTATGGAAAGAAGTGGGGAAAAAACAGAAGACCTGGCGTCCCTGGCGCTCTGAGTGGCGCGGGGCGCCAGAGCCCAAACTTTAGAGTCTGGGTTGGGGCGCTCTGACTGGCCCGGCTCCCTAGAGCCCAAACTTCTGACTCTAAAGTGGGGCGCTCTGAGAGAAGCGACGCCCCTGCCCAAAAATTCCCCAATTTTTCTTGCTCGTTTTTCAATTCTAAACCCTTTAAAGTAAACTAGATTCTTCCCCAAACGCTTAGAGTTGAATACACAAAAAAAATGTACAAGAACCTACTCAAAGGTACATCAATTCTCATGAATTCAACTCAGGAACTCCTCAACAACTTCGACAAATAAAATACCCAACCGAATTTCAACAAAACCCATCAAGGACTAACTTTCTAAACCTTCAAGAATCTAAATTTGATAAAATAAATCATGTTTGGCGCGTGGTAGAAATAACCCAATGCTATGTTATCTCACATACCTCGTAGGGATAACCCCATCACGAAATCCACAATCTTGGCTTCAAGAATTTGACGATTCCTTGCTTCTTCTCCTATTTTCTCTTCTTATTTTCTCTTCCTTCAAAACCCTAACTTAGTTTTCAAAAGCGTAAACTGAACCCAATCAGTTTAGACCCTAAATTAATCACCAAAAAAGAAATTAATTAATTGGTTGGCGAAAAGATCATAATGTCTTTCTAAAATCCGGTTTTGACTTTCCTTATCTAGATAGCCCAACGTCAAACGGAATATCTCACTCATATGGACTCGAAATTGAGCAAACTTGGCGGAGTTGGAAAGATAATCCAAAGATATTACTTACGGTACCTAAATGGTCGTGAGCTAGGAGTTATGGTCATTCGAAGTTGACCGAAAACACAAACATAACATAACATAACGGGTTTTCCAGATTTTTCATTCTTTCCAAAAATTACTCTTTCTAATTCTAACTCTTTCTACTTCTGTCAAATAGAGAGGTGTTACATGCTTAATGGTCTTTTCCAAATTTATTTCTAATATATTTCATTTTATTAAGATTCTTAGGTAACCTGATAGTCATTTAGGTGCAACCTTCAATTCCACAAGGCCATTGAAAGTAACGTTATCTTTTCTAAATTTTTGACTATGAGGTAATCATTACTTATGAATCATTAAATAATACTTTCATCTATTTTTTCTATCTTCTAAACATAGTATAAGATGACATGGACAATCATATATTATTTTCACGCCATATCTCGATAAGTTACCTAGTGCTGGAAAATCATTGATTGTCCAAAGCAATGATGCACACATTTGAAAGATGTGATTGTTTGATGCATCATAAGAGGCAACACCAATCCATAATTCTTTTAAATCATAAACTAAGGGTCATAGATAGAGATCAATATCATTACCGGGAGCACGAGGGCCATCAAAAATCATTGATAATATCGAATATGGCTGTTTCATGAACAACCATGGTGCCAAGTTATAAGGAACCAAAGCGACCAACCAAGTGCTATGTGAACATAGACTTGAATGGAAAAGCCATCTGAAGCCAATCCAAGTATAACATTTTAAGTGTCTTGAGCGTACATGTGTCATATCCAAATTCTTCCAAGCAATATTGTCAACAGGATGTTGCATTACCTCATATTTAGTGCGACCTTAAGAATGCCAACTCAATTGGGTAGATGTTTTAGTCGACATAAATAGTCTTTGAAGTCATGGTATCAATGGAAAATATTTAAACACTTTTTCTGGAATTTTTGAAGTTTCTAAACTACTGCCAATGATTCACCTTTAAACTGCTTGTATCTTGGAGCTTTGTAGAACTTACAGTATTCCAATAAATCATACAATAATTTGGACATTCATGCATATTTTTATATTCAAGTCCTAAATCATTCACAATTTTTTTAACAACTCTAGCAATATGGAAAATGAATTGTTACTCCACCTAATAAGACACTTTAAATGTATAATATGAACAACAAATGAAAGTAGAGAATACTTGCTAGCAGGGTATAACTAACTTTGAACTTTTCTCAATAATTTAAAAAATTCTCCAGTCTACTTATCAAACCCCCTATTATGTTGATTTGAACAAGGCAATCCATCACAACTTGTGTCCATATCAACAGAGCTAGATGTAGGAGGAATTTCAAATGTTTCAGGTAACATATCTTGCATTTCATCACATTTATCTAACTGATCAACACATATTGATGAAGATGATCTCTCACCATGAAAAATCCAACTAGTGTAAATAGTTAGAAATTCATCAATCACTGTATGTTCAACAATCAAATCTTTTTTAACAAATTTCATACTACGTCACTTTTGACACGGACACATAATTTCATATGCATTAGGAGTATCTAATGATGCAAAAGTGAAGAAATTTTTTGGGTCCATTCTCATATAAAGGATCATGTCTATTTTTTATATTTGTCCAACTCTTATCCATTAAGATTATAGCCTATGAATATAGTATATAGCTATCAATTAAAAAAATTAGACATTCAAAATCAATTAACAATGTTAATAAAATAAATATACTAACAATGGTACCACACAATTTGGATTTTGTTATAACTACCATCAACTAACATGACGGAAATGCTTTTCCAAGAAAACATATGACGGGAATTTTTTTATAACTTAAAGGGACCAAGCCTAATTATAAGCAGCAACCGTAAAACAATGATCATGATGGAGTGATATTTTTATAAAGCGTATGCTTCTAATTTTGTTTCTTTTTCATATATTTGCTCAAATTTGTAGACAAATTATCTCAAGTTGGTCATTTGATAATATTTTGTAGTTTTATATAACTGATTAGGTTCATATAAAGTGGTTTCCTCACAAAAAATGCTAACCAAGAACCTAGTAGGACTATGCTGATGTGTAGACTGCTATATGAATTTCATCTGATGAGAAAACAATTACCATCTTAATTTCGTAAACTATAAATTATATGATCAACGTTACATGACAACCATATATTACTTCATAAATTAGAGACTGGCTCTATATATAAAATAACTATTTAAACACCCCTTTCTTACTTATACCATTTCCTCTTCATTTATCACACACATACGACTTATTCCAGTATCTAAAATCCAAGAATAAGAGCATGTCGTAGTCAAGTTTTTGTTCTCTATTTCAGTTGAAGCCATTTAAAAGGACGGATCTATAAAGATAGAATAAGAATAATAATGTACTAGTAAATTACTTCACTTAAAATTGTACACATTCCACATCGTTAATTCTGACTAGCTTCATTGATGTTATATTCAATTTTCAAAAAGGAAAATAGATAAACTGTCTTCAAGAGAAAAAAACCAACTTTTTTTTATATTTCTTCAGCACACTAGATTACCTTATTGCCTGATTTTTAAAAATAATCTTGTAATGGGTAAGCAATATCTGTAACGACCCTCAAAATGAAGTAGGATAAAGTAGAGCCTCACATGGGTTTTATGCATTAATAACTTGTTAAAATAATGAAGAATAGTCTTTTTAGTCAGTTTTCAAGAGTTGGGAAGTCAAACGTCAAGGGAAGACCAAGACATTCAGAAACTAGTCTTTTGCGTGTTGGTGTGTTCTAGTATGGTGTTCATGTTTTTATTTGTTGTTTGGAATCTAAAATCAGTGGAGGTGACCCTAGTGTATTAATAAATATTTTTAGGTTCAAAACGTCCAGGTACGACTCCCCGGGACAACCCTAAGGGTTCCCGAGGACGACCCCGATCCTTGGCCAAACAAGCTGCCAAGGCAGCTTGAAGTTGTGCATGGAGGGAGTGGCTCCGCGTCGCAGACCTACTCCACCAATGGCCAAAAAGTGGCTCCACATTGCGGTGACACCACAGACTCTACTGTCTCAAAATTTAATTTCCAGAAACTTGTGGGAACACCTCCGCGTTGCAGACTAGTTCCCCGACGAAATCTGTGAAAATAAAACTCAAGTTTGACTTTTTTAAAAGGTCCAACTAAGTGAGGGGTGGTTTGGGTACTTTGGGAAATTATTATAAATGGTTATTGTACCTACTTTAGGGTATTTTAAGTTGGTTAAAACCCTATAACCTAAAATTAGAACCCATTCTTCAAATTGACCATTCCCTCTCAAAAGTAGATTCTCTCAAAAGCTCAATTGAAGACCTTGATGAAGCTCAAGCTAGAAGATGGGTTTTCAATTGATTTGTTCTTCAATTTCACGGGTCTTCAATAATTAAGGTATGGTAACTCTTGATTATTGAATAACCTCTCATTCAAGGAGTTCTATCAAAGATTTTCAAAAGCGATTCGGAGACCAAAATTCCCAATTTTCAATCTAAGCACGGGCCCCTTGTCAAAAGATTTTCCAAATCATTCTATTGAAGAATTAATGTGGAATTAAGGTTTTAAAGATAATTTTCAAAGGAAATCTTGAAGAACCCATGATCCCCAAATTCTCAAAAATCGGCCTATGATGTGGGACTTTGTGAATATGATCTATATTGGTGAAATTATGTTTAGATTAGATTGTATTAATGTTTCCTATGATTATCTATACTTATTCATGTTTAATTGTTGGTATATTGATGAGTTGAGAAATATGGCCTTATGGGTAAAGTTATGGGTTGATCCCTTCGTTTATAGAATTGTACTTAGATTATGTTTATGTTATTGAATTACATTGTTAATTCTTATTGCTATCTATGCCAATTGATTATGAATTGTTGAGGATTGATCTATGGTGATCATGGCTTGGAGAATTGGTAAGTTGACCTAACTTCTAGTCTATAATATGAGAATTGATGTTGTGTGGTTTGGTCCACTTATGGTGGCGGTGTTTACCTCTTGTCTATCTATTCATGTTGATATCATGACCTTGAAGGCAATAAATGTGAAGTTAATTGATGATTATGAAGTTGTGCTATGAAGGTTATTTATGAAATCCTCAATGCTAGTTTGATGTTTAAACTGTGTTGATGATAAGGAGTATAATGCGAATGATAATGTTAGGGATAAGGTGTGGTCTTCATGATTGATTATGTTAAGTACTATTGTGGAATGACCCCTACCTATATGACCCCTATATGAATGTGTGATCATATACATGTTAGGAGTACCTATTCAATGTTGAATGTGTCCTTCTCTCCTATGATGAAGTGTGGGTGTGTGGTATAGAATTCTTAAAGGCTTTATATGTGAATTGCTCATTATTTGGGGACATTGTGAATGTGGTGTGATCCCTTGAAGGGAAGTGCACTTAATACCAATGTTATTGCTATTATGTCACTATGAGGACCAATATGCACACAGACACTCTACATCTATAGCTATGAATTTGATGTTTTATGGTGTCTATTGAAAGGTTAACTCTTATATGTACCCTTACATCTTATTATGCATGCAAAATGTATGATTAGCAAGGTATGGATACGTGTTGCATAAAGGTGTTTATGTGAAAGGCTTTCTCACATATGTACACACACATGAATCAATGAATAAGGTTTATGATAATCTAGTGAAAGTGAGTCTCTTGAAAGGTTTCCTCAATTGTACTCTAAACTAGACTATGTTATGAATATGGTATGACTATGTGAAAGGTCATTCTGACATAATGTAGATTCTATGATGAAAGGTCATTCTCTTCTTAGAAACCTTTGAGTTATATGATATGAGGGATTAATTCCCTAAAGCCTATTTTATGAACTAATGTTAAATAAAGGCTTAAAGATGTTTAAAAAGGGAGTTGGAGCTTAGCACCGAGTGAACATGAAAAATGAGAGTGGGGGCCTTACGTTTAGAATGTCTGGCTTCCCACAAAAGAACCTTCACATTTAGCAAGTTTGGGTTCCGAACAGAGATGTCGTCTCATGAGATGGAAACCTCCGCCTAGCAAGTCAAGGTTTCTAGTAGCAATCTCTTTGTTCCATAACTATGTGCCCCCGTAGGTCTTAGCTTAGTGGATCCACTAGATAGCTATTTTGTATGTAGGTCCTACCTTGGCAAGTAGTACCCTATCTTTTCGGTGTGGGAGTAGAACACCGGATTCCATGTAGCTCACATGGTCTATGTCGGTTATGGCAATGTCTCCCGAAAGTTAAGAAATGAACTAAGATAAGAATATGAATTCTAGTCATGATTTGTTGAAGAGTTACTTAGTGTAGGTAGGACTATGGACCCTACCTATACATTGTACAAGTGGACTCTAAGGGAGGTTATGATTAGGCTCTTTATGTAATGAAGACTATGGTCTATGTATGTTAATATGAAAGCATGTTAAGGTTGACTTTACTTATGTCAAGACATGAAGTATGATTATGCATGTGAATTACACTTATGACCTCTTAATGGGTTTGCTTAGTATATGTGGGGGTATGGGACTCCATGTGTACATTTCACAAGTGAGCTTCTGAAGGGGTTGTGAGGATGGTGTACCTATGATATGAACTAAATGGGTTATGACTAATGATGTAGTAAATGAATGAGTCCTTATATTATGTTATGAAGTATGTTTGCCTTATGTCTAATATTAAATGAAGATGTTATGAATTGTTGAATATGATGTGCCTAGTCTATAGTGGCTTCCTAGGAACACTTGGTGTGAGTAGTATTATGGGATGCTACTTGCATATTGCACTAGTGTGACTTGGGGGTTGTCTTAGATGATGGTTCCTATGTGAAGACTATGTCTTATAGTGAGCTTACGAGTCTATGAATATATGTGGTTGGATTGATGAAGGCTATATGTAAGTTCACCCTTGGTAACGTTAAGGAGATACATTGCACCGAGTATTCCCTAAGTGTTGTCTGAGGAAATGAGTTAAGATAAAGAGGAAGGTAATGTATTTTATGCATGTGCCTAAAATGTTATAAGTGGCTCTATGTGCAATTATGAATGGTTTCCATGCGTATGATGTTGTATGTGTTTTATATTGTGCCTATTGTACTAAATGTTCTTGAAGTTTCTTTTGTATTGTAAGGGTTGTGCCCCTCTTGTGTTGTAGTCATGTTTTAAGATGGCTACCTTAAGACGTAGTACTCCGATTTTGTATTAAAGGTTTAAATGAGGTGGCTTTTTAAGTCTTGTGTTATATTATGAAAAAGTTATAAATTTTTCGCTATTTTTCTATGATAAATGCTATGATGAACGCTAAGGGCTTGTACAAGACCTCCGAGAGGTCGAATACACTGGTAATGACTAGGGGGTACTCTCGGGTCGTTATAATAACGAACTACTAGACACCCAAAATATTAAATTACCGATTCTATCAAACAAAATAATTTATAGATATGTACCTGCAAAAGCCTCACAGGAAAGTCTTGAACTCTATATCAATGTTCTGCTAGTAGCCTGCTTTCCTTTCCCCGTATTCTTCAAATTGCAAATCAATGATTAAATTTTGACGAGTAGATAGAATGTATGCAGACCATTCCTGTGATAATTACTTAATTTGTGAACACAATATAAGAAATACTTTCAAGAACACTAAATCTGTTTCTAACGTATAAATTTCTATAACAATATTTAGGTTATTTTCATTAGATTAATTCTATATCCTTAAATATGAATTAGTAAGACCTAAATTAGAGAAAAATAGCCTCAAGCGCAGCCAAATGAAATAGAAAGGACGCAAGCCCTAAAATCTTTGAAGCATAAAAGGAACTAAAAGGAGGGAAGCACAAAAATCTCACTGCCAAATTATTTTTCCATCGTATATGCCGTACTCAATATTTTTCGCTCCAAATCTAACACACTCCATATTTTTCGGTAGACTTTGATTTATAAAGTGCAAAATATAGTGGACTTGGCCAAATTGAACAAAGATTAAACTAGGTTTGAAGAAAGGAAGATTAATCCCACAAACTAGATTTTAACAAATGGTTTGAGGTTCATTCTAAAATAGGTCTTGGATGACTTTGGGATTTTTTTAAAATTTATTTTTTATTAAAAGGAGGCTTTTGGATGTTTACTCCATCTAATGTGGCCTTTAAAATACAAATATCTTAATTTAATTCTTTATTTTAATTATTACTATAGCCTTTCACAAGACTTGTAATATATATATATATATATATA